>NC_054561.1:486226-511226 GCF_017654505.1 Polyodon spathula
ATTTAAAGCACATTAAGTACAGTTCTCTTAATCATGAAGGGTTCAGGGCTGGCAGTACTGGAGCCTAAAATCCTCTCTATTTATCCATAAAGCAAAGGAAGCACAGGCATGAGCAAAATAAACTCCACATGCCTTGGAAATGATTGTAGCTTACAAAATAATGTTATTGGCGGAAAGCATGTCAGTCAATAGGGAAAGCAGGTGGTTGGCTAACGACAGGGATGAAGCCCTTGAAGGGGTGGGGTCTATTCTTTCCATTACTTTATATGAGGGAGTAAAAGGCAGTCTCATATGCGGTTATCATGCATCTGCATTTCCACATAAAGACAAAAAAATAGTTTTTTGTGTCCATCCTCAGGTGAGATCATCATGCACAGAAAGATTAAAATAAAAATACACGTTTACTATAATACTGTGTTCTTATAAACTGCACAAACCTATATTCTGAATGGAGGCGCACAACTGAGTTAGGGAATTATTTTGTTTGCTACAATCGCTTTAAGCCTGCTATGGAATGGAAGAGTGGTACTCTGCTCTGGCCCTCGAGATCTAATCCAGTCCAGGTTTTTACTCCAAGCAGGTTCTAATGTAGTTAGTTCACAAATATAAGACCTGGTTGGAATAAAGACCAGGACTGGTATAGGTCTCGAAGGCCGGAGTGGAGCACCACTGGACTGGAAGGACCACCCTATTGTGGGCAGAGGAAGCCAGGCATTATCCACGCCTTTCTTTGTGAGACTGCCTACAGTGATCTTGAGACTACTGCCTACTGAAGGCTAAGACCATGGAATCTGATTTGTGACATGGCTGCAACCCCAACTACGAACTTGCTTCTACAGCTTGAGCGTATATTTAGTTGGCAAATGTCAATACCTGATTAGTGGCTAAATGGAGCTTCAGCGATCATCCCTTAATGTGACCAACAGAACTAGACAGCTTGTAATATACAGTTTGCTATGGCACTATGCGTTGATAAAGCGCTCTTATTGCTGCACTTGTCAGCCCTCCTTGCACCTACGCAAGTCTTTAAAGAAAGCACACATTCATTTTGTCGGTTTTCAAATACGGTTGCTCTTCCTTGTAGGAAATCTATTGCAGTTTCACAAACACACTCTAGATGAAAACGGGTAACTTTTGTACCGTTAAAAGCTCTACTGTGTAACACGAATAGCATTGCTACTGAGATAAGCAGTGACAATGTAACACAGTTTATCCCCATGAAAAAACACAGCAGTCCGAACTGAACTGCCGAGGTTCCTGTCCTACATCAACCCCAATGTGAGCTGACACACATGAAAGAAATGTACACAAACCTTTGGCAGTATGAAGGTAAGTGCTCGTCAGTTAGGGGGTACAGCTATAGGTTAGAATAGCTGGGTCCAGGCAGAAAGACTGTTTAATAAACTCTTCTTTGTTTTATGGCAGTTTGCTTCATAAGCTTGTGAATTACAAGCAAACCTTAAGGACGATACCCTTGGCCTTTAACAGGAATTAGGAATCAGCCACACATTACATTTAAGAAACTCAAATGAGTCAGTAAACGTATTGTAAGCCAAAAGGGATGTCCAGTATCTAACAGTTAGATATTTCGTAAACCATAAAATTGTATTTTGTGTCTTGATCCATCAAAAAATGCCATTTGGTTCTTAACATTATTTAAGCAGCGTGTGTAAACTGCTAGACACCTGACCTGGTAAAGTGGGCAATATGAAATTGGAAATTACAGACTGCCTCCCTGTTCCAAAAAAAAAACCCCTCAAAAATTCTCATCTACTTCCGTCACTCTGGTTGAACCCAACTTGAGCAACCTCACCTATTACTGCCGGACACAGCATCATTTACAAAGTTCAAGAGCTAAGTGCACAGAAAGCATTACACAACTGATTACATGTTATCAATCTCCCGCTCAATCCCAACGTATTTAAGGGCATCTGCCTGACTGTACCTGAAAGACACAATAAAGTCGTAATGAAAACCACAGCACAGCTTCACAACAATGTCCCTTCAACACACAGCAGCTCAAGGATCCAGTTACATGTTAAAGATGCAGGCACCGCACATACTGTGACAGGGTGACTGAGGGACAGTTTCCCTCAGATAGCTCACGACAGAATTGAGGGTTTTGGTATGCAGTACCAGCAGATTGGCCACTAGGTGGCACTGCTCTGCAGAGTTTTAGGTTCCCCAGCAAACATGTGTTTTGGGTTCTTAATTTAATTATGAGAGCCTAAAGGAGGAAAGAAAGGCTAGCCTGATAGCAGAGATACTTCAAATTTAAATTAAAACTCAAGTTTTTTTTGTTTGTTTTTTTTTACCTGGGGATTAGCTGCATGCCTGTTAGTGAACATGTAATACAAGAAGTGGGGAAAACTAAGTTTGCTTGTGTGAATGTGTGTTTTGCAGGGAAACAGCTACAGTAGCTGCCCTGTAGTAAGCTGGGGAAATCGAGTTTGTGTTACGATAAGTTTAGTTTAGTGAGTTTATTCATTTCTTTTTGTTTCCTAAAGGGACAGATGGTCTGACATTTGGCATTAAAGAAACTCTGACACACCCACACTACAACTGCTACAAAAAGGCGCTACATTACAATACATATTATAGCAAAAATGTAATGTAGAGAACAGAGGGCCCCCCTTTTCATTTTACATGTTTACTCCCAAGTAAAGAATTCAACTGCTATAGCTGTAGCAAGCATGTACTTGTTTGCCTTTTACAGTGACACAGGCAAGCAGGTTTCAAGATAGGAAGAATCGAGTGACCTTGCAGTTAATAAGCAGTTTCACAGGACAACATAGACAAACTGGAACGTAAAAATAGTCTTTTTTTAAATAAAATTGAAACAATTCTGGGACACTGCAGCTTTAAACTTCCTTCCTCGAGAGCTCGAACTTCCCCTGTTAAGGAAATTCAAAATAAAATTACAAACGGTTTTTAACATCAACATGTACATTAATATATATATATATATATATATATATATATATATATATAATACTAACCTTTGCAAGCAGTAATTGCATAATTTGTGTGTCCACAGGAAACCAAACATGGTTTTACACCTTATTAGTTTTTATTAAGGAAAACAGGCACAGTGGGTTAAGACACTGGTCTTTTCTGTGTCAAAAGAATCAAGGCAAGATGCAATAGCAGTGCACAGGTAGGGCAGCGTGAATGGGAAGGTACCACTCTCGTGGCATGCCCTGTGGACCGTGGACTACAGCACTGAAATCCATCACGATTATTTCAATTACAGTCATGTAATAAAAAACACTGTGATGAAAATTAGACATATTCTCAACACTTACAGAGAGAGTCTGCCAGGCGGGTGCATTTCTTTCCCCAGTACTTCTTTTAAACAAAGCCTGAGTTTGAGATACCTCCACTTTTCCGCCTGTAAAAGGTTATATTTTCTTTTTAACTCTTTTGAATGAAAAACAAAAAAGACTTAACTGAACCCTATCTTAAAACATTTTTAGCCTTTTAGAAAACATGCTCTTGAGAAGTACTCGGAATTAAATATACAGTTGTGCATTGCTTTGCGCTGGTTTGCATTTCAGTGTATTTTGCGCTAGTTTGTATTTCAGTGAATTTAACGCATAAGTCCCCTGGCTAGATTTGGGTCACAAAGGCAGGTCAAGCAGTGACTGACCGAGGAGGACATGAATGCACAGTTAAGGGCATTAAGGCTAATAGGAGGTAAGGTTATCAGCTTGTCCACTGAAGCCTGAGTTATTCCACAACACAAATAAAGTAAAGGGTAAGCACAGGAAAAGCATATAGGTAAACAACAGTGAAGCACAGAGATGCACTGTATGGCATTAAATGGCAAAAACTCACAGCAAGACACATTATGCATTTAGCAGGGGAAACTTTTCCAAGTGAGTCCTTTGGTGTTTTTTTTTTTATTATTATTTTTTTAAATAAAAACAATTAATATAAAAATATTGCATTTCATATTAAAAAAAAAAAAAAGCTGCATATTAGAAACTGATTAAAACAAAAGGTATGATCATAAAATATGCAGTTATAAGTTATGTAAAAACAGGAAGGGCTGACTCATTTCATATTTTAGTGCTGTAGAACATCCCTACATATTAAACCCTGTAACACAAAAAGAAACAAAAGAATTTTCTGACTAAACGTTTCGCCTAGAAGTCTCTCGATGTCTACAGGTGTGGTTTCAATAACAAAAAATGAACAGGTACTGGTGGCTTAGCAGGCGCTACTTGTGATGATAAAGGTTTATTCAAATAGAAACAGTTTAGCTTAACGAAGCATTAGCGCATTACTTGAGTGTCTGAGATTATCCGTTTATTTAACTAATATAAAGAGCTTGTGATCGGTATGAATATTTTATTCAAACACAATAACTTTGAAACTTTGTAAAGGTTAAGAAGAGCACAATAAATCACCTGCCACTCAGGTGTGCTGTTGATGTAATAATTATTATTAATAATAATATATATTTTTTTTATTTAGCACCTTTCATAGTGGACCACTATCAGAAAGCGATTTACAAGCTATGAGACTAGGGTGTGTGAATTATGCATCAGCTGCAGAGTCACTTACAACAACGTCTCACCCAAAAGACGGAGCACAAGGAGGTTAAGCGACTTGCTCAGGGTCACACAGTGAGTCAGTGGCTGAGGTGGGATTTGAACCGGGGACCCCCTAGTTATAAGCCTGTTTCTTTAACCACTAGAAGACACAGCCTCCTTTCCAGCAGTCTGAACTGTGTTTATTACCATAACCATACCAGTCATTAACGACAAGAGAAATAATACTCTTTTTTGCAACCTTAAAGCATGATTGAATTAACGTAGGATTCAATTTCCATAAACACGCATACTAATAAGGCTTACGGTGATTACCATTTTTAATTATGCAATTATCTAAACATGTAAATTATACTCTATTTCTGCTTGGGAATTGCACAAGGGCACCCCCTGCTGGTAACTCAGTGGTTCCTACAGGGCTGATTCTTGGCATACAATTCAATGAATTATGTTTTTATTCTATTAATTCAGGCATGAGGGCTGTTGTCACTCAATCCAGTTTTCTCCTGTCAATGGATATGTGTAGGATACATGTTAGAAGCAGTAGAACACATCAGAATACCCATGTAGAAAATACACTTGAATATTAAAGAAAGATGTGTTGTTTACAATGAAACAGCACATTTCAGATGACCATAGCCTATGCACCACGTTACTGGATCCTCAGCTGATGCACTATCCCTGCACTGCTGCACTACTATGCCACTGTAGACATGACTTGTTGCATCCTACTTCACATTGTATTTCTGTAGTATTATTTATACTTACTGCAAACTACACTGTATTTAATATTAAGCTTTCTTGTAACCCTTTACTGCTCTGTAACACCTGTAAATCACCTTGGATAAAGGTGTCTGCCAAATACACCTATTATAATAATAATAATAATATAACCAACTGCATCAGGACAAGGGCTTTCTCTCTTCGAGAGCTCAACCAATCAGATCTAAGCATCTGATAAGATAGGTCACTGTGACCTGCATACACATGTACTGGTAAGCCCTTGTACAGTTGCATTGAATCCAGTGGATCATAGCCTTGGACTGTAGTAGATCACATTAACATAATTCCCAATGCCAGTGTGCTAATCAATTTCCATGCCTAAGTTTGGACAATTGGAAAAGTGGCTCAGTTGCTAAAAGTGCTAGCAGGTGCATACTGGAATCTCCACTGGGGGTAATAAATGCGTGCAACCCTAATACGATCAAAGCGGTCTATTGCCAATGCAAAGTCACAGGAGCTACTGTCCTGTGAAAAACACTGCATGCTATTCAGATATTGTATTTTGCCAATGGCATTTAAAAATGGATTTAAATGGAGGACAGGACTGCTGCAAATATACACGAACGTTATCAAAGCTAATTGAAAACTCTCAGAATTTGTGTGAGAGGTCTCGGACACTTTACCTGTAGTCAAAGAACAGCTCTTCACCCTTCTGTATGGCTCTTTTGGCAAATATCCCTATCCGATGGTCTCCATTCACCATCACAACTGGAAGGCCAAAAGAAGACAGCAGCCAGATACGGTATTATTGTTCAGGCACTTTGTAACGACACTTTCACTGAACTCTTTCAGAACATTCTTACCTTTAGCATAGCAGTTCGGGTTGACGGAGTGATTCGCGAAACGGATTTTGTTTCCTTTGCGAGTTGCGTCAACAACGAAGTCTAAGAGAAAGAAAAAAAATATTAATGTGCAAGCTGAACTCGACCAAAACTATTAGAGACACCCCTACAAGTTTATATGTGGTTTAATCCACTTTGCAGCACAACTACCGGTTCTAAACTGATTATAAAGTTTTCAAATGCCCACACTCAAACCCTAAGACTGATAACAATGCCCGACTTCAACTGACGATCTGAAAGTTTTTTTTAAATGATATGCTGGTAAGATAAGGTGCTAGGAAAATGTGACATTACCTTTGCTGTGCTTCTACCCAAACCTCCTCTTTTCACAGGCATATGACTATAGCGTACTGTAGCAATTCATCTCAGCATACAGAAGTTATTTACATTTTTTCCTAAGATTAAACATTCGTCATGGTACTCTGGTTAAGGTTTTATATTTATGTAGCCATAATAATAATAATAATAATAATAATAATAATAATAATTAGGCCATCATTGTAGAAATTAAAAACTTTAACATGCATTAGTAGAACCATAACTGTACAGCAGTTTTACGTTTACAATATCTTTTTCAGTTCACCTTTAGCCTGTTGGCAAGCACATGACGCATTAACTTTCCTAGTGTATTAAAATACTGCTTTTAATTTACTGTACTAAACTGTATGTAACCTATTCTGTGTTTCTTTTGTACAATGCATGCATGGCCTTGACCAGTACCGTTATTGAGATTGAACAGGAAGCTGGACAGGTATTTGTCGTAGATCCTCCCGCGCCGATCAGCCTCATCCTGGGAGATCAGCTAGAAAGAGTAACGCAGACGGGTCGGTGAGTGCGACTGAGGGACGAAACAGAATCTCAACGGGAGAGCACCCGTCACATAATCTGTGTGTAAACCATGAGTCTGAGTGGCTTATGGAGTAAACACAGGGCAACGACAAAGTAACTTTACAGCTATGGCCAAAAATTTTGCATCACCCTATAGAATCAACTAATTTTGCTTCACAAAGTCGAATTAAACCTGATGAATAGTGTTACGTTAACATACTGAATTACATACTGTTTTGTAGTTTTCCATATACTTAACGAACAACTGACAAAAGTGGGAAAATGTGACATTTCGAAACCTATCATGACACACTGTACTAGTATTATGGTCGTTAGGCTTCTGCGATACAATGCTGTAGTTTCTTTGATTACATGAGGTTAAATAAAAGATCTAAATTATGGTCATGTATTATATTTTTTTATTTATGTCTCAATCCTAAAACTCTAGCTTTTGTCCCCAGCTGTGCAGACTTGCCTCTCCGCAGTACTCTGAGATGAACTCGTTCTTTTGGACCGGGTCTTTGATGAAGGTGCCCCATCCCGCAACATCGGAAGGCGCTAGCAACAGGTGCTGAAAGGCAAACTTTAAAAGTTAGGCTACACCTTTAAAGGAAGGCTAACAATGCTTTCAATAGTCTTATTATATGGATCAGGAGTGTCCAATCCACGTCCTGGAAGCCCATTCCACTCCAGGTTTAACAGTTTTAATGAACTACTTCAGGGTCTGGGTGGAAGTTTCAATTTCAATGAAACAATTTAGAAGTGGGTTGGAACAAAGACCAGGAGCGGAAGGAGCACCTTTTAGACACCCCTGTTCTATATTAACTGCTGCATCCTGCTACCTGGTGCAGCTGAGTTTGAATTACACATCGATGAGAACTCTTTTTTTTTGGTGTCTTCAGTTTAATTGATGTTGAATTTAATACGTTTTTTTCACATTTCTAAATTCAGCAGTACCGAGTGGTTATTCGTAGAAGATGAGTTTGAACTACAACCTCAGGAATTTATTAGGTACTGGGAAGCAGCAACAACTGGGAGCAAACCGGTGACCATGTGCACCGCAAGCGAGTGTCTTAACCACAAGATCCGGGCTCATCTGCATTCACGGTTTTAGGGCTTTTATCCTCATCTCGCCAGCGGCAGCGTATCACATAACACCGCCTGTTACATCTGCATATTTCAAATCGGAGTAAAAATTACAAGCAAAGGGCCAGCGGAAGCCAGAGCTCGTTGGAGATGAGGAAAGGAATTTAACAATGGCTCAAGCTTTTTCTAAAGACCCTACTGCACCTTCTTGAGGCCGCGCTGGATGCTGCAGTTCTTGCAGGACACGTTCTTGCTATCCCAGTGGTCGGCTGCCCCACAGGTCTGGCAGAGGTCAGGGTCGCACTCTCGTACTGCCAGGTAGCACGGGCACTGCTTGGTGTTGCATTGGGTCTTACAGCGACAGCCAGGGAAGCGGTTCTGACCTGGATCAGAGACACAGACAGAGAGGCTGTGAGGCTGCTTATTGCAACATGAGCCTGCATTAGGTCTGTAAGGAAAGAACTACTGAAAAGATTATAAGTACAAAACTATGACTAAGATGCAGCTGTGTGAAGCTACGGCTTCACCCTATACAACTAACTCATTTTGTTAGTCGAATGAAACCTGTTGAATAATGTTAACACACTGAATAATGCTTTGTAGTTTTCCATATACTTCACGAAAAACTGTGGCATTTCAAAATCTAACAAGAAATACTGTACTGCTATTACAGCTTCAGGTCGACTTTTGCGATATCATTTTGTAGTTCTTTTTTTTTTGACTACATGATGTTAAATAAAAGATCTAAATTATGTTAATATAGTTTCTCCTTTTTGATGACATCTCAATCTTAAAATTCCAGGTGATGCAAAACTTTTGGCCATAGCTGTATGCTGCTGTCAGGGAAACAATGTCTTATCACCTGGGAAAGGGGCTATAAAATGAACTGACCTCAACCTGACCTGGTGCAAGTTGTCTGGATAAAATGCTGGTGACACACAAGCGATAAGCCAGCAACTAAGCTTTGCAGGCAAAGGGATGTACAGACTGTATAAACAGCAGACACTTGGAGGTGCATTGAAGAACCTGAGTCCTCTCTGGACGGCTGGCTATCTTGTCATCCATCATTGCTTAATTTCTGTTTATAATTAGTTGCTACATCATTGTGTCAAAATGTGTGTAACTTTTGGTAATTGGAACCAATTCTGCTTAATTTAACAAGTTCCTTCGCACACAAACACCTACATAATTTGGTTTCCTTCAGGAAAAATGCTTATTCAAGGGGCCTCTATAATTTAGACAAGCAAGCTTTCTTTAAATCTAGGGCAGTTATCAGATTTTAAAATTACATTTGAACAAAACTGCACATTTGAGCTATGTACCACTTTTAGATAAAGAAATGGTCAGGCGACTGTGACAAAATAAGTCCTACCAATGACCTGCCAAATGATCTGCATGGGCTGATTAGAGATCATATTTTGGCTTAACAGTGTGTTTAAAAAAAAAAAAAAAGAGGGAGATAACAGATATTAGCCTTTACAAAGGGCACGTTCAAACATGACCGCGCTATTCATTTTGAGATAAAGAGAATCATTAACACATGGTTCACCCCTTCAAATCTTCCTAACCTTTTTGTGAAAGAATTTTATGTTTTGCTCTGAAAAAATCCTGCTAGAAAGCTTTTCGGGGGAAAAATGTTTGGCAATACTCCCACATGCACAACAAAGGCAATCTTATTAATAACAAGCCTCCAGACGCTTCAAATTACAAAGAACCTTCTATCTACAAAACAGCTTGCAGGAGCCATGGAAATTACTACACAGAGGCGTTACAAAAAGGGGGGGGTGGGGGGCAGGCGAGCCTGAACAGCATCAAACTCGTGGGTGTTTATTAATGAATGCTTTAAAAATGTCTCGCTATCTCATTGAACAGGGAAGTATTGCAGCAATGTGACAGTGCTCCATCATCTGAGAACTCAAATCCGTAGGGCTATCAGAGATATCCTTGCCTTCCACCCTACAGAATTGGTTCTTGGTTCTCTTTGCCTTCCTAATTGCAATATGTCGAGGATGCACCACAATCATTCATGGAGTATTCCTCTGCATCCTCGACACCCCCCTGCTCAGAGTGCATTTTGAGATCTCTTGATCTGCCCCTCCTACTCTGCACTGGATGTCCCTGATCTACACACCACATTACTGGATCTTCAGCTAATGTACAATTCTTGCACTATGGAACTACTATTATGTCTATATAACTTTATAACTTCTTGTAATCCTAACTTATGGCACCCTAGTTCACATTGTATTTTAGTAGTATTGTTTGCATTTACTGTAAACTATACTGTATTATATATTAAGCTTGCATTGTAATC
The DNA here is from genome assembly GCF_017654505.1 of Polyodon spathula. Taxonomy (NCBI): domain Eukaryota; kingdom Metazoa; phylum Chordata; class Actinopteri; order Acipenseriformes; family Polyodontidae; genus Polyodon; species Polyodon spathula. Next base: position 496,636 of record NC_054561.1, read on the forward strand.
GTGTACTGCCCTGTAGCACCTGGAAGTCACCTAGGATAAAGGCGTCTGCCTAATAAAAAAAAAAAAAAAAAAAAAAAAAAAAAAAAAAAATAATAATAATATAATAATAATAATAAAGCAGTTATTATGAAGGTGCAATGGGTTATCCTCCTCACTCACACGTGAAATAACCACAGCACTCCATGAACATTTAACATTGGTTGACTAATTCCTAGTTTCCTTACATTCAGGGTTACACTGGCAAAACTTTTCACAGAAGTTTTGCGTCATCACACAGGGACAGGAGCTGTCACATGGGTGATCCGGGTGGTCACATGGTTGGTAGTTGTACACCTGATTGGAAGAATTATCTAGAAAACAACAAGTCAGATACAATACAACTTTATGAATGTAAGAAACAGTTGCGGAGAATTCTCCACTTTTTAGAACATATGTTACAGAAACTATGTTCCAGCCCCTGAATTAATGGTACTCAAAATGTATATATATGTTTATTTCTCTTAATCAGAACTGTCTTCTGAAGCTTTGACCTGAGCATAAAAAAACTATGACAGAAATGAGCACTGAAGAGTTGTTCTGATAGCTAAAATCAACAGCACCATGCACAAGTAAAAGAGAAAGCATGTGGCTAGTGAAAAACTTCCAATCCTCCATTTCCACTGGTGTGATAGCTATGTATAAATGGCCACTTACCTTTCTTGAGCTGAATCTTTCTGCAGTGTGCCGCCCACAATCTGCAATTACAACAGCCCTGTTAAAAACACATCTCTAATGCAGTCATCCCCAATGTCCTACAATCAATCTCCTGGCTATATCATTGCCATTCTCTTCAACAATACAACGCTCTTATCAAGCTTCTATATCGATTCACAGAGCTCAACACATGCTTTGCAACCCTGAGAACTCAAATCAACACTGCGATTTACTGAAACTGTGGGACAGGGGAATGACACAGACTCCAGTATTTTGTTCCAAGAGCAATGGGGGACCCTTCATACCCCGCAACCAACACTGAGGGGTGAGGGCTTTCCCCCTATCAAAGTTTACCATAGTTAAAGCATAATAGACTGTAATAAAATGAAACATGAAAGGGCGGGAAAGCATAGTTATAGTAAAAACTGCAAAGATACTGTGTTTTTTTTTTTATTATTATTTTTTTTTTTTATAGTGTTGAACCTTCAGAGTAGAAATGACATTCATAGAAAGTGGAAAAACTAATTGATAGGACTGGTACAACTCACATGCACTGCTATCAAATTGGAACGCACATTTTAATTCTCAGTGGCTGTGTTTAAATGCACCCCAGTATGTTGTAGAGACACACATATAAACACATCAGACTATCATGCAGGCAAACCAGGACAGACAGCCTGAGATTAACAGTGTATGACAGATGGAAAGGTACACCCCACTCATGACTCACTGCGTGGCTCTCAAAGTGCAATAATAGCCAAGGCTCACAAGATTTTACACTAGCCTCTGTATCAACGACTAATGGTTCCTTTGTGTTTGAAGGATTTATTACCACAGATATTAAGCAAACGTTATGGTAGAAATCAAACGGTGACCTACATAAACAATGTGGAACGTGAGGTTCCCAGCGTGCAACAGCATAGAAATATATAAAAACTTGTTTGAAATGTGTACCTGTGTTTTCTTTTCTTCTTCTGTGGCGATATAATCCCTCTGTCTTCCACAGGCACTCGAAGTATAAGCGCCTCTTTCACAGCAAACTCATACACCTGCAGAAAAAAACACAGGGCCTCTTCATTCACATAGCACCTCAGGGTATTGAAGCTAACTATCTATCAGAACCTCTCCAACCATGTAACCCTGGCGATCACACTCTGGGCTGCTATTTTCACTGGTGTCTAGTACCCTGTTTCCACTGCCTAAAAAAATGCTATTAGCAGCTGGCCACTTCGGCCCTGGCTGCTATTTTCTGGGCTGGTTTGCTATATCGTAACCGCAGACCTGGTCGCAAAGTAACTGCGTCACCATGTAGAAGGGAGTCGTGTGCTGGATAAGAAGCCGACGGCAGAACAGAGCTACAAATGTCAGTTTTTTTTTTTTTTTTTCATTACCGTTGGGAAGAGTTTGGCCAAAAAATAACCACTGTGGCGGGCATGGGGGAGAACGAAGAAACGGAAATGATCTTAACAACCTGGGCTGACTCTGAAATCTAAACACAGTTTATTGGCGCTGTGCGGATTATACATGTTCTTTTGCTCAGGCAGTAATTTTGTTCTGAACATAGTACTTCTATGGGTTTCTTTGAAACACAGAACAATGCTATCCCACAATCCCCAGTGACTTTTCTGATGCAGGAGAAGAACTTCAGAGGTTTGACATGTCTGGAAAAAGGTGTTTTTCTTGGCCAGGGCCAGCTTGATATGCACATTCTTGATATGCGCAGCTTGATATGCGCAGCAGTATCTTCTAAAAAGTTAGGAACACATTTCAAAATGTACCACTGAATGATACAGCAAGCCACACCCAGTTGAAGATCAGATTACAGTAAGCAATTGCTTGTCTGCAAACTCCCCCTCGCAACCCTTAGCCTGCCAAAAATTAATTTGGCAGGCTTGCTTTCATTAAAAACATTTGTTTGTAGAAACTAAACTTGTGGCAGCCTTTCCAGTTAAATAAAAGCTTCTCAGACACCAGATACCAGATGCTGAGTGTTGAATAACACTGGGCACGATGCACAAGCCCATCGTTAATCTACACTTCTTCCAATCTTTAATTCTGTTAAAAATATTCTCGCTTCTCTTCAGATTCGCTCAGTAGTGTTAAATCTTGTCTAATCCTTTCTCAGTTTGAAAATACTGTAAAATATAAAATATCTGCGGCAACCTAATTTTGTGGATGTCACACTATGGGCATATTTACAAATGTGAGTTTGTGACTGATTTCATATTATTCTAATCCCAGGTATTATTCATATGCCGAACATTATAACAGCGGTTGCGGGGCGCTGCCGCACCTGTCTGCAGGTTTTGGTGCTGATGAGTCTGGCTATGGAGCAGAAGTTGTTGTAGTAAGTGCCGTGCAGCACCCTGAAGAGGGACTCCTCAGCTCCGTTCCACTGGACTGCCTCAACGCTGACCGGCTGCTCAGAACTCTGTTTCAGCTTGATCGGAGTCTGGCAGCGAGAGTTCCCCTCTAGAACAGAAACAAATCTGGTTTAAAAAAAAGTGTTATGACTTCAAGCAAACTGTATGCTGCCTATTTATATTTTTAATAGTTACACTGATTATTATTATTATTATTATTATTATTATTATTATTATTATTATTATTATTATTATTATGCTTGCTATATCCCTGTTGAAGTTTACCATGATAAATGTCCACAATTGTTTTACTATGCTTTTCCTTAATTATACTCATTATACACCAATTTTTACTAAATACTTTTTTCTCCTCACCGCAGCGAGTCCCCACACAGCTCTGAGGGCGTGTGAGTGTCCTCCAATCTCACAAGCCTGAAGCCAGAATCATTTTTACACGAGCAATCCAGAGCAGAGGTGGGCGGGGCTACTGATCCCGGAAAACAGCCTTTTTATCCACTATCCACTGACTCTGGCCAGTAGGGTTCGCTGTTGCGCGATTAGGAGAAAGAGCCCTTGCTGGTGTCCAATCCCCTACGAGCGGCAGAGCCAAAGTGACGCACCCCCTTGGGGTGCCCAGCAAAGTTCGGCCTCTTTGCACAGCCTGGTAAGTATGCAGTGCGCTGTGGTTTTATTTTTATTTGCCACCCCTGCCAGGAACAAATGTCTAATTCCTGCCTTCCGCGAACTCAAGATGGAGGCAGCTGTCACGCACTGCAGTATGCAAACAGCCTGCTATTAATTATTATTACATCACTTCTGTGGTTTTGGTCTGTTTTTTATCACGAATGAGCTTTTGTTGACAACTGAAATCCACCAGTTAGTCTTTGCAAAAAAGAGACATTATGAATCTGAACAAGCGTACCTAAACACAAGACGATAAATAACATTAATAAAACCCAGACAACTAAACCTGTGCACATAGGAATGCTGTTTATGGGTACCTCTAAACAGGGTGTGTTTATTTTTTTAGTTTATTTTGTGTTCACCTATTTTGAGCTGGTACTTATTTTTATTCCCATATTCTGCAGTATACATGTGTATAATTTCAACAACAGTTTTTTTTTTTTTTTTTAAATAAATATTCATTAGTGGTAGTTATTAAATATGTATTAAGGGTTAAGTTTTGGCTTTGATTTAAAATACTTGCGTTTCCATGTGAGAATGTGGACGGAATGGAGTAAAATGTGGCCCTTGATTGGTGGGCCAATTAATTATTCAATGTCTTGCAGAGGCTGAAAGAAAAGGTCATGCTAATGACAATTTGGAGAAAATGGTTCTGAGAATCTGGCCCAGAAAGTTTTACATTTCAGGACCCCTGTCACGTTGTGTGTGTTTTTGGGGAGCGCCTGGGCTCCTCTTACCCGAGGAGCTGGTGGTTTCACGGTCGCTGTCTCCTTCTTTGCTATCTCCAGGGATGGAAGTGGACGAGCTAGGACAGCTGGAGCTGGGCTGCCTGTGCCGTCTGCGTCGCCGGCGTGACCGCTGAGATTTCACCATGTTCTGATCCGCAAACTCCTTGGCTCCTTTCTTCAAAATAACATATACGAGGTAACAATTTAAAGCAATGTCCGCAGATTCCTACAGGATTGAGACAGAATTCAACAGGAATAAGACCTGAATATCTTATGCACGTCCTCTGAGTTACAAAGTAAATTATTTTGAATTCAGCCCTGTTAATAATTCACATAGATTTAATTACCCGTATTCTTTCAATGTTTCTTTGTAACAAATGATCTCATGTATAAGGCAGGCAGTCATGCATGAGTTAACACTTCTCATGATCCCCTGGTGGGTGAGTAAGAGGGTATAAATTAATGAAGAACAAACAGAGAATTCATTTGGAGCGGATGGAAGGGAAAGAGGAACCTATATGTGTTTAGATCATGATGAACGAACAGGGCTGAATTCAAAATGAATTGCTTCAGAGCTAAGAGGAAGTGCATGAGATATTCAGGTGTAATTCCTCTGGGATTCAGACAAAATTCATTATGAATCTGCAGCCAGTCTTTTATCATCAGTGTTAATTCAGCCTACCAGACCCTATTCACACTGCATGTAATGTTTGTATATTTAAATGCCTCTTACCAGCAGCATAAAGCAGTCCAACCCACATGGTTCTGTCTCAATACGAATCTCTTTGATTTTCCTTTTGTACACATTTGGAGTGGAATGGAATGCTAAAAAAACAAAAACAAAACAGAAAAGCAGTTCTTTGCTATTACCACCCATCCATCCATATAAAAGCATCTTCGCATGGCCATTGTCAAAATACAGCGTATTTATAAACAAGCACAGCAAAGGGCTGCACAGTCCACTCCTGCAAGAGCGGCCTGGCTCAGGCTCTTACGGTGGAGGAAGCAGTCGTATTTGAAGCATCGTCTGCAGAAGAGGCTGTGGAAGGAGTGCAGGGACTGCTCCCTCTGCACTGACTCGGCTCCTGGCCCGTCCATGTTGGGGGTGCACTGGGGCGGCAGCTTGATGGGACTGGGAGGGTCTGTCAGCTCCTTGTACCTAGGAATTAAAAGAGGAGATGGTGTGCTGAAGTAATTCCTGTACTCATCCAAGTCTATACCCCCCTATGTAGTGCTCTCTGCTTTGCAGTATTTGATCCATCATCAACTTGAATACACCATCGCTGTCTGCATCAAAGTGGAGCTGGGTAAACCACACCTCATCCTGGGCAGGCTTGAAGCATGGTTCCTTTCCCCTGCTTGTGTTATTCAAGAGAGGGCTATTATTGCCCAGTTTCCAGTGCTGCCAACCCAGCACCTTTTGCAGGCACCAAAACAGAAACCACACTTAGAACACTGTTTAATTCTAGTGCCGACATGACAACACTGTGGTCTGGGAAGGAGACCAACAAAAATCACACAGACTAATTCCAAGGATTAAAGGAACGAGCTGTGTTGGATGTTCAAGGGGACAGAATTTAAAGAAGAAAAAAGAACAATTAGGAGGGGGCTTGATTGAAGTCTTCTACAAGGAATTGAAGAAAGCAAACCCTAGCCAATAGTTTTCACCGCAGCACAGAAAGCAGGACCAGAGAACTAGGAACCGGACAGAGAGTTTGCATGTTCTTTGTTCTTATTTTCTTACTTTTTCTTTAGCTCTTCAGTGGTGCCTTTGTCTGGAAACATAGAGGCAATGGCTCTGAAGATCTTGCCATGTGGGATTCTCTTGAGTGTTGGCTGTTCACTTCCTGGAAATGCAAAAGAAAAAACAAAACAAAAAAATAATATATACACACACACACACAAACACACACACACAATGAAACAGATAGGAACAGAAAGACAAATGTTTAGTGCCAGAAAAAACAGCCACGCCTAATGTTCTAGAAAGATTCTGTTGATACTGGCAGCTTTTGACAAGCTGGTTTCTTTCTGTTTTTTTAAGCATGTCACAAATGTTCATGCCTGTGCCAGTCCATTTGTTGAAAAGATCAGTACCCCATATATTTATTCACGCCGCTCAGCCCTGGAAGAGCCACTGTTTCATTTAAAGAATAAACAGTCGAAAATTTGATACTAACGTAGCTAATCTGTTGTGGTTTAAACGATCAGAATTCTTTGTCACGCTCTCAGTGGTATTCTAAGTGTAGCTGCTGCTAGTGGGTTCCAATGAGGACTTGACTTCTAATGACTATTAGAAATGTTTGTGTATGTGTGTATATGGATATATAATATACAGTACAATGCTAGTACCTGAGCTCTACTCATTGAGCATTTCTGTTCAATAAACGACACAAGATGCCAGGGGAAGGCCCTATTTTAAATTAAGTTACTGCAGGTGGTAATAAGATCTTCTGTCATTTAGATTCCCATAGTGCTTACTAAAGGAGAGCTATTTCATTCTAGGGCCAGATTATATAAAGCCTTAAAGTAATTATGTACCCAGACCGTATGCATCAATGCTGGAACCCCTTACCCTCTGTGACAGCCTTCCTCTTCCCGCCAGTGACGGACGTCTCCTCAGATTGAGGCTCCTGCTTCACAGCCTCTGTCTCTCCCTCCTCTTCCTCCTCCACATCCTCTTCACCCCCCTCTTCTCCGTCTTCTTTCTCCTCCCCTTCCTCGTCCACGTACTTGCTGAGTGCGTCCACCAGCTCCACAAAGATCTCATCGTTAATGAACCTGCCCTCTACAAGCAAGAAGACACGTCTAAGGATCTCAACCACTCCCCCATGTCAGATCCTTTAAGTCTGGCTTGGAAACATTTTAACAATATTTTCCTGTTTCATTTTAAACATCATTTTCTGTTTTAGTCTTCACATCGTGAACATTTTTTTTAAACTGAGAAGTTTAAGCACCTCTTTGGTCTCCACAGAGTCCTTAACCCTGACTTATCTCCAGGTATATGGATATGATGTCTATGAGTAAGGAAGGACCTCGTTTTTTTTCCACCCCAAATTGCAAAACACCCCAAAAAGAGCGCTCTTAACAACTACAGTGGATGTTTTTGTAAATCAAGGTCAGTAGATTAGGTCTATAAACTTAAATGTTAACCAGCTTCCTTACAAATGAACCCCTGCTTATCTCTTAATACAATTGGCACAACAGAGTGCAACCACTCATTAAGTCCCAACACTGCCCCTAGTGGGTGTAAGAAATACGTCTCTGTTACATTTTTTACACTTTTGGTCTTACTTCCTTATTTTCATGATGCTTGCATTTTGCATTTTATTTTTTCTGTTGTAGATGAGATGAGGTTAAAAGCTTTAAAATCAGGAATTGAACTGAGGCCGGATCTTTTGCACAGCGGTTAAAACGTTCGCAGGGCAGGGTGTGGGGTCGCCAGTTCGCCTCTTCAACATCCAACCAGTTTGTTTAATTTTACTTACATCAGACTGGGTAACAGGGATCCTAGGAATCAGTTTGCTACGGGATTTTCTATGTTTTTGGAAATTCTTTTGTTTTACAGTTGGGGCGGGTCAAAAAACATGCAAGGCTTTTTTTTGTTTGTTTGTCAATACACGTATAATATAAAAACATGAACACAGGCAACTTTGCTTTAACTTTACGTAAACATACCTCTCTAATAAAACTGATCCGGCATTCAAGTTCCGTTTACTTCAGTATTCAGAGCTGTTCAAAGATGCCGAAAACAAAAATCAACCCTAAAGACCGGGGTCAACAAGTTTGTCAAGGACGTTTGAAACGCACCACTGAGTTTGGATCATTTCAGTGTCTTACAACTGCCAAAGAACAACGTGAAACTGTTGTTTCAGATTTTGTCAAAACGTGTGTAAAAGCAAACATTCCTCTGTTCAAACTGGCAGTTCGAGATTTTTTCAGCAAGCACAATGGACTAACTTGGGAGTTGAACTAATATGAACATTATTAGTTTTTTTTTATAACAGGGAAAAATGTATAATATTTAAAGTAAAAAAAAAAAAAAAGTATGTTTGTTTATTTTATTGATTAATGGCGCTGGTAAGCTTGTAACTTGCTTAGAATTTGAAAATGTAACCAGTTTTTGTTGTATTTATTTATTTAGCAGACGCATTTATCCAAACTTACGCACGTTACACTGTAATACAAGGTTACAGTTCAATAATTAAAGTTAGAAACTAAAATACAACATAGAGACACAGCAAGTGTGACAAGAACAACAATACATACTTCCTGTGTTAACTGTTACCCAGTAGTAATATTTTTGTGTTTTATAATGTGGCAGGGAAAACTCATTAGCCCTTTTATTTTACTTGTGGAATAATGCAGATTTTTCTTTTTTTTTTAGGATCCCTGCTGGGTAATAATTACCTCTGTCCCCATGCACGCCATCGTAGTTATCAATAAGCTCTTCAAGAAAGGCCTCATCTTGTTCTAAAACCTCATCACCCATGTATGGAATATTGTGCAGGAAGGTTTCGTCTTCCACCTGGAAAAGCCACAGAAAAAATAAATGTAGAGTGGAAAAGGAAAGAGCATGCGATGCATTATACTGAGCTCCTTCCTACCATGAAGTTCTGCTGCAAGGGAGACCAGGAATGCATAAAAGGGATCCCTGCCACTGTTTTTAAGGTCCTCATCACGATGCTTTGGCTCTTGAACTCAGGAAAGCCGTATTCCACTACGCACTGGGGAACAGTTAACACATGGTCAGCACTGTGTTGCAAACACATTTTTGCAAAAACAAAGACCAACTTTTCTGCTGGTGTGTTCCTCAGTGTGGATCAGGGGTGCTGTTTACTCACTGCTTTCACACAGAAGCGCTAGCCCCTCCCTCACTGATATAAAAACACTACTTACAGTTCTTAATTTAAACACGAAGAAGGCATTAGCCTAAGACTTAGTTTCTTAGTTTGATATTATAATAAAAAGGGACGGTTTGCAGGAACCATGCAGTTGTACTCTGCATTGAGTTGATAGATGATTTTTTTTTTTTTATCTACAGTACCTTTTTGGTACCGAGCTGGCCTATGGAGGGGGTGGCAGGGATGGGCTGAATCCTTATTTTCTTCCACTCTTCATTCAACAGCTCTGTCTTCTCCTTGATCTGGTTGCGATTAGCCAAGAACTGTGACTGTAGAGAAAGCCTTGGATTTAACCATCTTAAAGCTACCTTCCACAGAAACACTTCCGTTTCAACTCATCAACTTGCAAGAAGAAAAAGTTAAACCTGTAAATGTATCTTTAAAATATTACTATTATTATCAGTAATAGTAATAATGTTATAATCCTGTGTTATCAATATTATGTTGATAAACTATTGTCAATTTATTATTATTATTATTATTATTATTATTATTGAATATATTAATAACCCATTAAGTGCCATTGTCCTCCTTTGAGGAAAGGCTATTAAACAGAATTTGTCTTTTTTAGTGTATTGAAGATACACTTCACTAAAACTTTACGTTTGTTAAAGCAAAAATTTCATTACTAAGTGTAATGTTTCAATTACAAAACAGCTTTTTTCAAAAATGTTTTTGAATTACCCTTACTATGTTAGTCTAAAATCAGATTTTATATATATATATATATATATATATATATATATATATATATATATATATTTTTATTTTTATTTTTTTTTTTTTAAAGCACTATAAAAGACCAACAAGATGTACTTTTATTTTCTCTGTTTTCCTGAAGCGTTTGAGCTGTTGAAGGCGCATGTACTCAGACTTCACCCTCTTCCGCCACTCCACTAAATTCTTCGGGGCCTTCTTAGTCTGGGGACCCAGGGCCTCCATTCTCCTGTAAGGAAACACACAATGCCAACAGCAGTCGTAATATCAACCAGCACAACATGGATTACTGTTGAGCAGCTCTGAGGCTGGGCTCATTGCAAATGCATGAGTGTTAACAACTTCTGCCTTCCAGCTACAACTCTGTGCCAAAGTAAAGTGCTGAACTCTCAATGGCATTCCCAAGACTTGTTTTCAGCCTGGATGTAGGGCGCTTCCAATATTAGCAATCCTAGTGACAAACTATTACAGGGAGACCTTACTGTGAAGACCAGTCAAGGGAAAAACAAACAGGGCCTTAATAGGGGGGTTGGCACTACAACAGGAGCAGACTTTTTTCTTTTTTTTTTTTCTATTTAGAGTGCCTAATTATTTTACCCCAAAATAAAATGTCCAGTTATTTTTTTTTTTAGTGGCTGTCCTCCGATCCCACGACCAAGCCAGCTTCCTCTTTTGCACCCAGGAACTCGAGAATGGATGTCAGCGAGCTACCAACCTCTGGAGGACAAAGGCGAGCCCTACAGGCCTGAGCACACTGGGCAACTGGCCAGCGTAGTTCACTGTAGCCTCCCTAACTCACAGCAGCGCCAGAGTCGGTGCAACATTCCTGCCGGAATCCCCAAGAAGCATAATTTCTTGTAACAAATTAATATGATTAGGATTATGACTATTTCAAAATACTCTTTTTCTATAGTTCAGACCAGGGGTTCTCAAAATGGGGGTTGAGTCCAGCATCATCAACTCAAGTCCGGTGGCTCTCTAGTGGATGAGTAGTAAAGCAAGTTTTTATACTTCGGAAAGAGATGGTGGAGTTCTTCTTGCAAAGAGGGAAACAAGAGTTGAACAAAAACTTCAGTGACAAGACGTGTCTTCTCTGCTTGACATACCTAGTTGATATTCACACACAGGAGCAGTTCATTGATCAACGATGATGATGTTAAGGCTAAATTCACATAAATCCCACAGATTTCCTTCCTGTTTATAGGGAAGTATTAAAATACAATCCTACTTAACAACAACTTAAATGTAAATAACTTTACAGAAAAAAGTAACTTTTTAAAAATTCTATTACCAAAAATTCAATAAAAATCAGTTTTTAATCTTACTCTAAAAGCAGTGATAAAAGGTGCATCACTTATTTAAAAATACAGACTAAAATAGGGTTATACAATGTCCATTTAAGATACGTACGCTAAACTATTAAAAATGTGTTTTTAAACTATAAGGGCCTCGCGCTCAGAGGCGTGCTGTGTAAAAGGGGTCACCTATACAAACAGTTTGAGAAACTGGTTTAGACATTTTAGATTAAAAAACATAGAATGTATGCAAACTGTTCTATAGTTTGAGTTCTTAATTCTTTTGCAAATGAATACAAGAGTGGCCTTTATTTTGGAAGACAACTTTAAATTTCTGCAAACAGAAACAAGCCTGGACTGTTAAACAGTGGCTTTAACTGTATGGAAAGCTTGTACTGTAATTACATTGCAACATTCTTTCTTTTTTTTGGGGGGGGGGGGGGGGCTTAAACGTTTAATCTTGCAGAATATTCCTCTTTTTTCAGCATTCTTGAAAGGAGGGTTAACAACACTTATTAGTTACAGTAATCAGTCTTTCATTTGAGAGCCAATACAGGGAAGCCTATGCTGTGCTTACTGTTGCATAATCGTTTAATAATAGCAAGAATGGAAAATGTGAAAGCGTTACTTAGGACTGCCGTAAAAAAAAAAAAAACAACACTGCCACATATTTCCTTTAGCAAACCACAGTGATGGCTGCACACTCTGTACTAAGCGCTCCTTAAACTGGCAAACATAGGCATAGTTTCAGTGACTGAAAACAACAGTTGCAGCTTAACCCTGTGTATTGCACAAACTGAGAAAGTCAGCAAACACAACTAATACCTTTCTTATGCTGTGAAATCATATCCCAATTGCAATTCACATAGTTGGGTGTGTTCTAGCATGCAATAAAGGGTTATGCTAATTCGACAGCATTGCTACTAATGTTTACTCACTAGTACTAGCAAGCTGAAGGTTTCAAATAGATTCACATGGAAGTACAAAATATATTATAAGTGTAAATGCATACAGATATACGTGGCGTATCAACTCATATGGAAGTGGCTACTTTTATACAAGTAAAACATTTTATAATATTAACCCTTTGCTGCCCAGTATCCAATTGACATTGGGAAAATCGGTATTAAATAGGTCAGAGCGCATACCCAGGGCAATAAAGAGTTAAAATATTAGCAAAGCTCTGCTGTGCAACACTGATATACTTCCCTGCAGCACTTACCAGCTATTTCCATTTCAGAAGCTGTTTTGCAGCATTTAAACTGCAAGCATTTTGTAACAAGCGCGAGGAGTTAAAAACTTCTGATAAGCGCATTACCCGTCAGAAGCATTCAGTAAACCCACGCCACTGTGCCCCTGGTAAATTATCCATTTTGCTTGGATAACATTAGTTTGTTTGTTTGTTTTCTTGTTTGTTGCCTTTTGTTTTTACCTGCTTGTAATGCGAAAAGTTCAACTACTCCCATTCACAAGTTACTGTGGGGAACTACTGCCGCGTGCAGTCGGAACACAGCTATAACACATGCTGCCCTGCAGTTAACAAGAACGGGGCTTTAAACACACTTGCGCTACATCCTGGTTATAGAAACCGTGCCAAAATACGTGTCAAATCCTCATATCTGACTGACTGACGGCCGGTGCGTTTTATTAACGACAATAATACTGAAATCGCACACGAGCAACACACAGTAAAGGCATACGTGACAACAACACGCGATCCTTGCGCATACACATTGAACTGAAGGCTGGCTGAGTGGGCGTGTCAGGCAGGCTGGCAACATGAAAAACGCCGCAGTCAGAAAAGTGCGTAGCGTACTTTATATAGACATTTCTCGCTGTTTTGTTGGTTTTTTTTTTAAATGCATCACGCTATCCAGAGCATTGTGTCACACACAGCTGAAACCAGCCACTGAAACCAGCCACTTGCGTTTTAAAAAAAACAATCCGAGCAAACATGCGTTTCGTTTATGTAACGACATATTCCATCTACAGCAGGGCTGCATGGACACATGCACTTCTGAGCTACACACACCACACCGTTTACTACAAGTAATAGAGCACAGTAACGTTGATCCTACACAAATTGATTTTAAATAACCCATTCCGCTCAACAGACAGATAACTACATAGAAACCGCAAGCAGGTCCCGGTCCTGAGGCAGTGTCGCAGTTCGAAAACAAATCACACAATCGCAGATAAATCGTTTCCTACCTGTTTTTTTTTTTTTTTTTTTTTTTTTTGTGTGTGTGTGTGTTTTTTTTTTTTTTTTTTTTTGTATTGGCAATAGTGTGTTTGTGATGTCAAATGCAATTCTGTAATAGTATTCTATAGAAAACGGATGTCTCTCTGCTGGAAGTAGTTCTACATTAAAAGATGTTCGGATGTGAAGTCTCTCCATGCACAGCTGCAGAGATTGGCGTTGTGCAGCTCAGTTAGACGCAGCGCACTTAGTACAGTCAGAGAGAGGGAGAGGGAGAGAGAGGGGAGAGCGGATGACGTTTTATGTTATCATCACACATGCCGCTAACAGAACTGGAGGTTGTGGACTGAAAAAGCCTGCGTCGATCAGAAAACACCTACAAACTTTTTAGACTGTCACATGCAACTTAGCTCAGATGCAAATTATATATATATATATATATATATATATATATATATATATATATATATATATATATATATATATATATATGGAGAATGGCAATATGGTTTTTATAGCATGACTGATTACTGTAAAAACTCTCGGTTGTGATCGGTTGTTAATTTATTTATTTTTAAACAAAAAGCGGGCTTGCGTCTTCAAAAAAATATTAATGACATTTCTTTTCATACATTGTAGCTACCCAAGTAGTCTGTTGAAAATAAATAATAACTTTCTCTAAGACTCAACATTGCTAAACAAAACGCTCCGGACTGCAGTTTAACATCTTTATTTCCTGCACACTGTAGATAAAACGAGAGGTTTATCTGATTTAGGGATATTTTTTTTCGATCATACACACACACACACATTTACGCCGGACGCTTACAGAGAAATAGGAACACCGTCTGTTTCGCAACGCGGTGTGAGTCTGCACGGTATTCTATAATAATAATAATAATAATAATAATAATAATAATAAATAATAATAATAATGTTAAGTTGGTGTGAAATGACCTTTAACTAAGTTTTGTACTCTAAAGTAACATTTAAACTTGCCAGCAGTC
>NC_054561.1:511726-536726 GCF_017654505.1 Polyodon spathula
TATATTACAGGGTTTATTACGTAGTGACTGATTTGTATCCCAGACTCTTTTTTTTTTTTGTTTTCATATTTACCAAGGGCCTTATAAGAGCCTGTTCCCTTTTCACATTTCTATTTTGCTTCCTCAGCTTAAATGGTAACACGTCACCTCATACATGCTCTTATAGATGTCATGTGCTATCTTTACAAAGGAACCACTGCAAAATGTAAACTTACCAGGTTTGCATTCTACTCTGCACAGGTGGATAACGTACTTGTACAAACACCAAGGAATTATTTTCAAATTGATCCAAGACTGTTGGACTTTGAAATTTAAAAATACCTGTACATATTACAGTTGCTTTCCCTCCACCCCTTTCACTTTTGTCTTGGAATGACATATAAAAGCATTACCATCTGGTTGCACCCCTTTGATTACAGTACACAGCACTTTTTAATTACACCTTTTTGCTTTTGTTTTTTCCAAAATAAAGTTACACTGAATTGCAAAACACCAGCGGAACACTGTGAACCAGGGAAAAGTTCAAAAGCCACACAGGCTGGAATTTAAAACAAGTTTTACTAGTTCAACACACATTTAACCTGATTAAACTGAATGAAGTAACCAAGTCAGCATAAAAGAACATATTTAAATACAGTAGCAACTTAATCAAATGTCACACTGAAAAGGTGTTACTGACCAGGCTATGGACTTTGCAACAAAACACAGATTGATGTAGTGATTGAAGTGGTGAGTAGATACAGGTGAGTGCAATGCAAGTACAAATCACACAGACAATTACGAACAGGTGCAAGGGTGATTATTAAAATGGTTTACAATGACCTGTAAATAACAAATGATATAGTGGCGTGTATCACTTCAGTTTGTATAATCCCACCGGTTTGACCCTCAAATTACTAACTCCGGATCGTGCTAGTAATCTTGAAAACAGACGAAACAAACAACATTTACAAGACAGACTAACAGAACACTCACGGTTCCTTTTAGGTTGTTTTTCTAACCATTTACAAAGGAAAAGATTACTTTGCTACACCCCTATTTTATACCCTCGCTCATGACCCCTTGGTTAACGAGCACATCCGCTCCTTCAATCCGCGGATGCCATGCCGTTTCCCGTTCGGGTCACTGAGTTTGGGTACCGTAGCTCAGTCCCTTTTCTAGCCGGCCGACTTCCACCTACCCACGGCAATAAAGTGTCATGCCTTTTAGTCCAGGGTACTCTGCTCCCTTTATTTAGTACCCTCTGAGGTCTGGAGGGAGATCTAACACCAAGCGTCATTCGACCTCTGTCACAGTTGTACATATCTTTTTCAACATTATAATGCTTGTGTTGATATTTTTGTTCATATACAGTATCGTGAATCAGCTTATCAGAGTTACACTTTGTCACAAAGTCTTCTGTAGGTCACCCATGTGCACACCATAAGGGTAAAACATGAAAATAAAAGTAGAAAAGGAAAGGGGTCTACCAAACTAAGTGCCATGGGAGGTTTAAAGCCGTATGGGACCCTATGCTACAAGCTATCGATCTGCTTTTAATGATGTGTCAAAGACATGGAGGGTTAGGCTCTGCAAGCTGCTGGAGTGAGAACAAAGAGTTGCTGTGGAGCTGCAAACACTGCCACAGGGAGAGGAACAGAACCACTCAAAGCAATTCACTGAATACGGGCTGGAGCTACCCAAACCTGTAGCCCCTAAGCAAATCCCAGGTTGGCCGCATCTTCAAACACCCATTGATGTGCTACTGCACATCATGCATACCATAGCGCTAACATGCTCCCTTACAAGATCAAATCTGCTAAGTAAACAGATGGTTTAATCACTGCAAAAACATAACCACATCTGAGATTACAAAGCGAATTTTCCCCCAACATTCTTTCCCCCCTCCCCCACCCACCAGTGTGTTACGGTTCTAACAGTAAATTTTGTGATAAGAATCCCGCGCTGGCTGTAGGAAGATCCCTAAACTTACAGGATTTCTGATTAACAGAAAAAGAGACAACTGCGGAACGCAGGTTTAGAGAAAACAGGCAGACAAAGTTCACGACGGCAATAAAGAAATAGACTAGCAGGCAGCACCTTTGCTGTTCACCTGCTGTGTTTGGTTAGTGAGTTCCGTCAACTCCCACACAGTACTGTCTTTTCATCTGGGCTCCACATGTGGGCAGCCTTTAGAAAGCAGCACAGGTGTGGAGGAAACCTCATTCCTCTGTTTTTAACACCTAATGGCAAGATAAGACCTCGTTTTGATGTCTTCACAGTATCCCGTAAGGGTAGCCTAACCAGTACAGTCTACCCACACATTACTCAAGTGTCAACAGCG
This sequence comes from Polyodon spathula, assembly GCF_017654505.1. Taxonomy (NCBI): domain Eukaryota; kingdom Metazoa; phylum Chordata; class Actinopteri; order Acipenseriformes; family Polyodontidae; genus Polyodon; species Polyodon spathula. The sequence goes on from NC_054561.1 coordinate 514,050, forward strand.
TTTGTGTCCCTTGACCTGATAAACAACCCTTCACAGACTTTCAAATCGCCTGTATCTATTCCCTCCAGAACCACAGAAATTCTCGCATTTGTGCGTTTTGCAGGAAACATATCTGCGATCGACAGGATTGACAATGAAATCCCAGTACAATTCACAGCATTCTCCGCCCGGAAACAAAGAAGTCAAATACAGTGGGCAGAAGCAGAATTAAAAGAAGGGAGAGGCTTTTTAGAGAGGAAGCCTCAAAAATATATCCTAATAACATGGACCTGAAATGATGGGGATACAATCAACGGAGATATCGGTATACAGTAGATGCACAAAGATGACAGGGGTCTAATAGTTATAGCCTGATCGGCAGGTGTTTCTGTTTCTATTAGTGTAACCTCTCCCCCTCCCAGTAATTCAGTATTCTTGGTTCACAGAATAGCACAGATCCAGAACCTCTCAAATATGTAATTTTTGAGCGAGCACGGTTTCTTCAAATGCAAAACACACGTTCTCGACTAAGCCTGCTTTATGCCTCTTTCCCCGGCTCAGATAAACCTGCCATTAAGACAGATTTCCTAATCCGGTTGATCGACTGACGTTTCCTGAAGCGATCAGAAAGAAAAACACTGATATATTGACATCCTGTTCGTTATTTAACAATGTATTCATTAAGATGTTCCACCCCAGCAGCACTGTAAATCAAACTTGCTCGTTCTCCCTCTCTCGCTCTTCTCTGGCACACACTGCAGACTGTCCCTTTTTCTCTGTGCACAATAACTGGCTCCTTCATAGCTCTGAAGACACCTTCATTAATGTAGTAGGTAACAAGCTCAGGTGTGTCTTAGTAAACTCATAGTGAAACCAGCAATGGATCAAACTGCTATGCAATGGGAGTCTTACTTCCATCCCAGACCTGGAAACAGAAGTGTTTCTGGGACACACTTTGGAAAAGAGATGTTGCATATCTTCACTGAAATCCAAGTTAAGAAAACCAATCAATCAATAATTATAAGCTATACAAGCTCCCTACCCACATTTGGAGGACAGAGCTGGGTTACATTATTGAGACAACTACATATGCCATGCAAAGCAAACCTGGTTAAATGCATATCAGTAATGTAATTTCTGATAACTGCATATTAGAATCTATGCAATTACCAAGGAAACACAACCAGTATGCAGTATATGCATGACAGAGCAACCAAAACATGTATGTAGTGTGTTAATAGGTATAAAAGACCACTATGACCAATTAAAACCACACTATATCTATTATTTAAATATATCACAATTCACTAGTCCAGCATTTTTTGACATAATACAAAATATAAACTGTTGAAACATACTGAATTACATATGAATTCCAGTGGGTTCATGAACACAGAAATGCTGTACATGCTAGAAATCAATTACCCAATCAAAAACAATATTGCAAAACGCGATTAGATTATGATTATACGGATTTAGGGCCCCCCCTCCTCCCTTTCTTTCTTTTTTTTTTTTTGGTCTCCAATTCCCCAAACCAATCTGCCAGCATTTCACTGTGCACAGCGCTCATTTGTGCATTCCGTGTTCTCATTCGATTCTATTACCCGAGAACTCGGCCGTAGCAAACGGACACACGTAATTATACCGTTTATTTGCTATTGCAACCCTGTATTATAAGTCAAGGAATGGGGCGTACACCTACACGCTGGTCTTCATTTTTTTTTTTGTCTTTGTATCTGACACCAGTATCTACCATATCATTCTTCGTTGTATTTATTTATTTATTTATTTATAACCATTAACATAATATCCCCTTATGTTGGTCACTCCTGAAACGATTACGACATGCAATGAAAAAAATGCCCCGATTGTTTATATATATATATATTGAAGATATCGCTTAAGTTTACTCCCCATACCCGTTACGATCCTACCACCAAGCAAGGACATTGGAAAAGAAAACAGCTACCGTACAGCTTCCTATTATTGTGTTTTAATATTACTTATCATAACAAAATCATGCCTAATAAACACATTTTTTAAAATAAACATAATTTTGGTCTCCCCCCCCCCCTCTCCATTGCCAAGGGATTTTGCAAAACAACAAAACAATGCAGACTGTGTTCATTCATTCTTATCTTATCCATGGGAGTGTGCACCAGAATGTAATGCTACCGGCATTGCAAGCCGTCATCTGCATGCATTAATAATATTAATAACAATGTTCAAATAATACAAATAACATTATGCATGTCGACGCATGTTTGAAAGGTATTCACATTTACACTGTTTACCACCCCGCCTTATGACAATATTTCTATATATATATATATATATATATATATATATATATATATATATATATATATATATATATATTTTAACAAACAATTTTAATTAGCTTGCATTGTAACAGATCTCTTTTTTTTTTTGTATATTATATATATATATATATATATATATATATATATATATATATATATATATATAGACACACACACACACACACACACACACACACATACAGGAAGTTCATCTTCCAGCATTGCATGTCCATAAAAAAAACGCTCTGTGCTTTTTGAATTATTAATTACCTACCTTGTGTTGTTCTTTTGCTTACCAGTCCCCGTTTCCTCTTAGGGTGCCCGTTTGTTGTGGACTAAGAGCGGCGTACTTCTCCTAGAAAGCCGGGCTCGAGGTTCTTATTCACCACAATATTTTTTTTTAAAAGCACCTCCCGACTGCACTGCTAGTCCCCCTAGTCAAATATATCTCCCTGGTACTGGGAAAAATAGCACAGAACTGAATAATATATTACAGAACTAACACGAAGCATGTGCAAGCCTCTCTCGCTGGTCTCTCACTGACACTGCAGTCCAAACACACAACTGCTTTCAGAATGGATTCATAACAAAAACACACTCCAACACACTACGGACTCAGCACAGGGCGGGGAGTCTCAGCACCACACTTACATTCAGGACCAAAAGCACTGCATTATTCATGAAAGAAGGAGGGACGGGATTGCATACCTTTGTAATTATTCAACAGGAGGTACAGTAGCCGAAGAGCACGCTGGTGTGCTTATTTTAAACGCAAGCAACGTTAGGCAGCATGCCATTTGAACTACTGTCACCTAAGATATTTGAATTGCCTATGAAATTAACTAAGTGACCATGACCAGTAGAACGGTTTCTTCAAACCAGTACAAATTCTACTCCCAGTAAGAAATCCAAAAAAGACTATCCATATAACCCTTTCCAATCGCAAAGGGTAATTAAGCACAGGTAAGCATTGTTAAGCATAGGGAAGCATTGTAAAGCATAGGGAAGCATTGTAAAGCACAGAGAGGTCTGGTAAAGAACAGGGAAGCATTGTAAAGCACAGAGATGTCTGGTAAAGCACAGGGAAGCATTGTAAAGCGCAGAGAGGTCTGGTAAAGCACAGGGAAGCATTGTAAAGCGCAGAGAGGTCTGGTAAAGCACAGGGAAGCATTGTAAAGCGCAGAGAGGTCTGGTAAAGCACAGAGAAGTCTGTAAAGCACAGGGAAGCATTGTAAAGCGCAGAGATGTCTGGTAAAGCACAGGGAAACATTGTAAAGCGCAGAGAGGTCTGGTAAAGCACAGAGATGTCTGGTAAAGCACAAGGAAGCATTGTAAAGTGCAGAGAGGTCTGTAAAGCATGGTAAAAAAACATAGCATTCATAAGAGGTGACATAGCCTCTTTGGATTAGTACATTACAAATGCATTTTCTGGTGTGTTTGTTTTTTGGAAGATTACTATTAGCCCAAATTACTTTCTACTAATATCAAAAATCCTAGTAGAAGTGAATTAGGTTGATCTGGTAGAATAGCCCCCGAACTTGCATAAAGGGAGGGGGCGAGCTATGATCACACAGACAAACTATTATGCTATGTCTTGGTTTGGATTCCAAACCAATTATACAGTATTAGGCTTCCAAAATGTCGAATATGTTTAGAGACTTTAGTTTGAGAACTACCACATTTCGTTTTTGGTATACCAAGAAATGCTTCTTTATATTTTATACATCTACTGATATAATACGTACCACATGCTTGACAAATTACTGGATAGAAACTCAGTGGAAATGATGAAGCAGTAGATGCACTGTTAGTAAGTCCTGTATATACTGTAACTCTGCGGTGCTTTCAGCACAATGAACACCTTCAAGTGTTTTGTTGAGATTATAAAAATGCCAGAACAAAAACCTTAGTGTGAAACCAAAAGCCTAGTGATAAGGTTTAAGAGATCTAGCCAGCGCCGTGTTGCCTAACAACAGCACTGCTTTGGAATCTTGTTCATCCAATCACAGTGCTCGTATCACCCGGGCTATTTTATCTTACTTGTATGCCAGGGGGGGTCCAATCCTGGTCCTGGAGGGCAATTCCACTCCAGGTTTAACAAGTAAAATGAGAAAATTAACTACTTCAGGGTCTGGATGGAGGTTTAATTGGTTCAATAAAACAATTTAGAACAGGGTTGGAGCAAAGACCAGGACTGAAAGGACAAGCTTTGGCTACCCCTGATGTATGCTGTAGTCCTCTGGTATAATGAAGTGTATCCCATTGCCTATATTTAAACAGCCCTCTCCATACTTTTACAGCAAATCACTGTTTAAATGTGTAATCTTGGCTGCTGTACTGGAGATGAAAAATCTGTATATTTTTGTAATATAAGCCTTTTAATATAGTCTGCATTTAAACATAGCGTTTTAATACAGTACACTGAGATGCAGTCTGTATTCCAGAGCAGATGTGGTTAAATGTAATTTATCTATAAAGAAAAAAGAACACTGTGGCTGATCCTGCACATTACCCATATTTGTGGTTTAACTACTCATTGAACTTGATCTGTATTTCCTCCTGCTTCATATGGTACCTTACATTCACAGCAAGGCCAGTTGTCAAAAATAGATGATCTTTTTTATATGTGCATTCAAGTCTAATCAAATTATGTTTAACTGGAATGTAAAAGTAATTTAACTGACCTGTTATGAGATGATTACCAAAGCTAGAAATGATCAATAATGTTAATGCATTTCAGAATAAAGTGTTATTCAAATCTAGTCTAGAATCGTTTGGAGATAAATTAGTCATTGTATATCTGATTATTATTATTGAAACATTCACATGTTTGTCTGCATTCACATTGTGTGTTATTAAAAAGAGAAAAAGTGAAACAAACAAAAAAAATATTGATCTTAACGATCCCTATATAATGCTGTCGTCGATGATAGTTTATTCACCTGATCACCATTCCTGGGTAGTCCATATAGGGGCGCATTCATTTTCCTCAATATGTCACTTTTTTACACGGCAGTAGGATCCATTTCAGGTTTTACTATGAGTTTTTTACCCACCAAGGTAACATGCTTGAGTGGGATCCATTTCAGGTTTTACTATGAGTTTTTTACCCACCAAGGTAACATGCTTGAGTGGGATCCATTTCAGGTTTTACTATGAGTTTTTTACCCACCAAGGTAACATGCTTGAACACTTAAAATTGTGCATACTGCTAAACATTGGGAATCCTATTTCCATGTAATCAGCAATGGTGTCGTGGAGCAGTGTATAAGCACCCTACACATTTGGGGTTTGAAGTAGATATATACATAATCTATGAAATAGGGGGTTATGTAGCTGCAAACTACAGCTACCCAACACGCCCAGCTAGCTGGCTTCCTACAGTCTTTCAACACAGAGCAATGCATCGTCATTGGGGCAATTTCCACAATATGGTTCTGGGGATTAAATCTATATACTGCAGTTAGAGGTTTATGGATGGTGGTTATCTGCAAGTGCATCTTTGATCAATCCAGTGGCTTGGAAAGTTATCCTATACAGTATGTCCATGTTTTGGGGGCTTTTGATTCTGTACGCAAACCAGGAGGATTATATTGAGTTACATAGTATTTCTATTTGGCCTCCAATTGGAAAGGCACGTTCAGATTGAAGAAAGGCTAGACCCAGTGAGATGGAAGATGTGGTAGGAAACAGATTTGTTTTTTGTTGCTTTGCAGCAGATGTTTTTGGACCCTGCTATCTTGCTGGAGATTTATAAGGGAATGTCTCTTGTTGACGAGATGGATCAAACAACCTTTTCATGTTCATCATGTTCCCTCCCCATCAAACATTCTGGTCAGTTAATCAGACTATTGATGAAAAATGCTGTCAGTGCAGACGGATAATGCATTTGGTCATGCTACAGTATAATGCATATTTTGTACATGCAAAGGGAATTGCAACCTACGGATTACTTATCATTATCAGCATATTTTCTGCTCAATATTTAAAATGGGTATTTGTTTTGCCTTTTATTTTTAAGATTGATTCATTGTGTCTGAGACCAGAATTCAAAATGCATCTCTCAAAGTTTCTAACTTAAATTTAATGGTGTTTCTATAATGAAAAATGAAATGGAGAAAAGAAGCCTGTGTTTAGTGGGGATTCAAATCCCAAATTGAGTTTAAAATGGATGGTTTGCTGAGCCCAAATTCAATTGCCAGCAAAAAAAAAAAAAAGACAAAAGGAGGTACTGTGTTTTGAGAGGTGCTGTCTTGTCTACTTTGCGGACAATAAATGATCCCTTGAAATTCATTCAAAGGAAAAGCGTCTCTGGGCTAGCAAAACTCCTTTTTAGATAATAAATGACCAGGCTCCCCCCCCCCAATATTCCTTGCTTAATTTAATTAAAAATCTCACTGTGTGAAACTAGATTCTGATGGCAAATGCAAGGTCCCATAGGGTCGACATGGCTCCCAGATGTTAAACATTAGCATTTCTGCCCTAGACTGTCAAGTTACACACATTTGCGTCAATGCAGCAATGCTTCACTGGACATGAATCCACTCCACCCTTCCCAGTTCAGTTGTTCAAAATGCCATTAATGACTCCCTCAGCACCACTATCTAAAACCACACCAAAGGGCACCAAATATTTGTAAAAGCCTCTAAATTACACAGAGTTATTAAATAGCCACACCTCAGATCAGTCATAGGAAACTGATAAGACAGCTGTGGAAATATACATGACCGGTAGTGTGGACACATTTATTTGGAGTAGCATCTATTTATTTATTTATTGAAATTGTAGAAACAGAATATGCTTGGTGTGAAAAATAATGGTATTGCTAAATATTTCTCTGAGGTTTTTGAATAACATGACAAACAAAACAAAAAACAGTTGGTCGTCTCTACCAAAGTGTTTTTACTCTATTGTTTTGGTAAGCGCACGGAACAGGTGGAGAGCTACATCCTACTGTAGGTCAGATTTGGAACATCAAGGGACATGCTTCAGAAGTGCCATGTTTTCAAGTCCTAGCACTATAAACGTGTTAATAATGCAGGTTTGTGAGCCACACATTTTCAAGGGTTTTGTGCTTTACCTTATCAAATCATCTTGAATGGCAATACAGTTTCTCCTGATTGCCTAAGGGCTCTGTTCTAAGAGGCAATGGTACCGCAAGGACAGGCATTTTGATTTTATATTCCAGCATACCAGTGGTATCACAGTTATATTGATAATGTTGATGCCATTGGTAAGAAAATTGTACTATCAAAGACGTATTCATATTTGTGAAGGTATCGAGAAAAAAAAGGGAAAATTATGTTAATATTAAAAAATAAACCAACAATCCAAAGTTAATGTCATGCTCCTTTTCCTTTAAATCCTACAATATTTGAGATGGAGGATAAATCCAAACTGGAAAACTGGAAAACACTTTTAATTAAAAAAAGATCAGATATCAAACAGACATGAGCCGGGGAAGCCTGCTTTAAATCTCTGAAGACAAGAAACACACAGCAGATGGAATTCGCATGACTGCGCGCCAAGGGGCGATACATCATGCCATCAGCCTTTCATCATTTGTTTGGACCCCCCCCCAAAAAAAAAATATGATCTTGGTTTTTAAGTGGAGGGGGGGGGGGCTATTCTGTTTTTTGCATCTCTTTTGTGCAAAGCCCCAGTAATTGTGAATAATTGCTTTTTGGTGACATCAGTTAGGTAACATCCTATTGACCCAGAAGCTGACAGTACATGATCAGAGAAAAACGCTGGCATGAATTCCCAGATTATGCTTCAAAGCCTGAGTCTTTGGGGAATGGAGCAAAACCATGAAACAAAGGGTATCTGAAAAAAAGTGCAAGGCCAAATATATAACGTTGATAAGCATGCAAACAGGAGACGACACGAATTGCATCGACTTTTATGTAGCGATCCCATTATTTCCAATGCAGTCATACATTTTCAGCGGCAATATACGGTATACATAATCACTACGTGACTACAAGCAGTGAGAGCCATTTGAAACAAATATCATATACTGTAGAGCACTTTCATGGCAACGGCAGCAGCTTAGCAACCGTTTGCTAGGGAAGCGCAGAGAAGACCCCTGTAGCGTGGGCATGCTTATTTGGTAAGTGAGCCATAAAAGAAATTCCCTAGTGACAGGTTATCGCCTAGTTGCCATGGTTACCATATGGAAGTGATGGAACTTTTTTTTCCAGCTATTTATTTTTATCAATGCAGAAATTACAATACAAACGAGGAACATGAGAACAAAGAACAGGAAATACAATAGACATTCCCAGGGGTTGATACATTACCTTCAGATTGCATTCTTGACATGTTACGGAGATGAATAACATGAAGGCATTGTAAACTGTTTAACCTCATTAAATAAGGAAGCATTGGGTTATCAAATCATGTGACTTACATGTTTAGTATTGAGCATTTTTAGAGATTTTTACATTTATCTCATGAGTAAAGGTTATGACAGAAGGCGTCAAGCCTCCTCATTTACATTTTTGAATAAAAAACTTCGCTAAACAAAATAATAAGATTTACACTATTACAGGTTGCATTAAAATACCATATAATGCCATCAGACATCAAATTTGGTAGTACTGAAATTTTTGCAGACAACCAAGTATGAATTCCATTGCAAAACAGTTTAGTATGCCGGCAGGAATAGGGCAAGAGTCAATGTTAGGTTGACAAAATACAGAAGCGTTATTTTCAAACTAAATCTTTTCTGAAGAAATTCACTGAATGGATATACAGAGCTAATGTTTTTAAGTAAGTTTCTTTGGCTTACGATGGAATTAGACAGGTTAAACAGAAGACTCTTGATTTTCTAAGCCTTAATTGATCTGTCATGTCATGCTTGTACTTTGATTTGAAATCATATTTAGAGCATCACAAATCAGATTGTTATTATATTTATTATTTAGAAAGTGTAAACCTTTAATCAATAAGATTGGGCAAGTAGGTTTAACTTCAAAATACTCCTCTAATGAGGAGCACTGAAGCATATATGACTTTAATAAGTGTATTCAATTGTTTGTAAGTAATTAAGAGTTTGAATTTGTGTAGAAAACCATTATAAAATAGATATAAACCCTGAGCACCAAGTACATCTCTGACAAATACAATATTTTTATCAAGCCCTTCATTTTTAAACTCTGAGTACTTGTTTTTTTTAATCACTCTATTATTCCATAGCATTGAGTTGTGAGGTGTGAAATTGTGAGAAAAGATCAATTTCCAATACAGCAATGTCTCTTTGTAAAAGTCTGGGAAGTCTTGAAACATCATAGTCACATTTGAGCAAGAACTCAAAACCTCCCAATTCTCTGAATAAATTATTTGGAACATGAAACCACATACAGAAAAATCACTACAGTTTAGCTTAAAGGGTATATAAGGACCTTTTTAGTTTATTGTGTTACATGTTACCATGTATTGCTACAACTGTTTACAAAATGTATTGTTTTAATTTTTGTTTACATTTTGACCACTTTCCCTGCCTCAAGATGGCTTTCCATGTACCTGCATGGACCTCTCAGGACTACATTTCCCATCATCCTCCTGCTCACTGGTAAATACATCTCAGTTCCATATGTGAGCAGGAGGATGATGGAAAATGTAGTTCTGAGCGGTCCATGCGGTACATGGGAAGCCATCTTGAGGCAGGGAATGCAATTTAAAAGTTTAAAAAAGTATTCAAAATGTAATTCTTGGGTGCTTAATTTCACTTTTTGAATAGAGTAGTCAATGTTTATCTCATGTTTATGAATAGGCATAAGTTCACATATTTTAAAAGTTAAGACACAAACCTGAAACCTTAAAGAAAACAGCAATTGCATCAGCAACAGTGGACACTTGTGTGTTGTTCTTAAGAAAAATTATTGTGCCATCTGCAAACTGGCTGATAATGAATGTTTTACTCAAAACATTCAGCCCATGTATATACGGGGGAGTTTTTTTTTTTTTTTTTAGAATTGTCAATAACTCAGCAGCCGCTATAATTACGAGAGGGGAGATAGGGCGGAAGTGATGGAACTGAGAAAAGAGGGCACTTGCTAAGCATGCTCACAGCGCTTCACCACGTGTTTTTGCTGTAGAAGAAAGACAGAACAAGAAGATCTCTTGAAGGCAGAAAATGGGCAGAGCGCCACCCTGTGCCAGCAGAAGGAATTACAGTGCATCTGAAATCTATTTTATTGAGGAAATTAGCTTGCTCGACTGCTGGAATACTGAAAGCACATCAGAAAGAAATATAGACCGATAGATAGATAGATAGATAGATAGATAGATAGATAGATAGATAGATGAGAGGGGGTCATATGCATTATACACGTGGGAGCAGTCATACGCAAAAAACACTCATTATCATGTAGCGTATCACCCCCAACTCAACACGACACGACCATCATGACAGTAAATATAGACACAATGAAGCGATCTTCCCTTTGTAAAAGTTAGTGATCAGCAGATGTGTCAGCCGCACAAAGAGCTCAGCGTGTGGTTTTCACTAACTCTACTGTGGGGGAGAAATTATTATTATTATTTTTTTCTATGGGTAAATATCGGGACTCTTCCTAAGCATCGTGGTGCGGGACATTTGCTAGGAAATCGGGAGTGTCGGGAGTTGGCATGTATGTATCTTGTTTTACAAAAGTATGTCTTGTTTTGTTAGGAAGCTATCATATTAATGTGTATAAACCCTTATAAACCATAAAACCTGATGCCAAATTAGTCTCATTTGAAACGGGAAAGTATCGCTATTATTGGTTATTTAAAAAACAGCAGCTGATGGGAGCGCGCGTTCACCTCCTTGGGCACTCTCATCTCCCATGGCGACGGAACACGGAGACGCGCGGTCTCCATGGAGACGAAAAGACGCTTTTCCAGACAGGGCTTCACTCTGTGGCTTGACAACAGCCAACATCAGATACCAATAACACAGCTCACCTATATAAAGTAAGAGGTCGGGGTGGAATATAGGGGGATGAAATTGTGGTCGAGATCTATAGCAGCTAATTGAGATTAAAAAAGGGGGACGGGTGGAGATACTTTAAAAAAAATAAAAAATAAAGATGTATATACTTTCACACTGATCCAAAACTATCAACCACGTTTTATTTTTATTTTTTCAAGTTTTAGAGAGATTTAAAAAGAGCATTCGTACTCCATCAACGTGAGTAGAAATTTCCCTGGATGTTGACTCATCTTTCGCAACATGATATTGTTGCACAAACAAAAGACAAAGGGAAAAGGTCCAATCATTTACCAAGACAAGATGTCGAAGATAAGTAGAGCAAATTATTTTACGGGACTTTCATATCAAGCCTTGAGGGGCAAGAGTTAATCGAGCTATTTTAAATTCGTATTACACTAAATTGATTACAAAAGAGAGTTTACAAGTACATTTAGTTACACTATGTGATGTCTTTGGTGTATTAGAAATAAAAGTCGGTCGGTAAATGCTGTTTAATCCTTTTAGCAAGTATATGGAAGTACAGTTACGAAAAGTGTTTGCAGTTACTGTGCTTTGACTTTTGAAACGATGTGAACATAGAAACGGTTTTTGGCGACTTTCACGCGATTTGATTGGCTCTTCTTATAATGCTGACTATTTTGCATATCCCAATGAACCATAGATGGGATACATAGGTTCACAAAAACATAGGTACACGATTATGGCAGTTGACTGGCAAAACTGCTATAGGAGACTATCCTCTGGCAACTCTAGCATGTTTGTGAACCTGTCCTATCATGTATAACATGGCTTTCTATTCTTCAGTGAGTTTTTGTTTTTCCTGTTTGAATGACAGTTGCCCTCACCATGTCTGAGGGCAGGCGAAGACGTGGGGTCATCACAGATGCGGCCTTTATGAGCGATGTCCGTCAGAAAATGGATATAGAGTATCAGGTATGGTACCAGGAATGTGTGTTAGCAGACATAGGAATTATATTAGGTGTTAACAACATGTGCAGTGATGTTCTGGAAGCTTTGAAAACAGGACTGTGGCATGAACTAGGACAATATATTATAGAATACGATATTGTCATATATATATATATATATATATATATATATATATATATATATATATATATATATATATATATATATATATATATATATATATATATTAACAATAAAAAATACAAGGTTCTGTAAAGCATACGATTTGTTGTTCTGTGACACAGCTGAGCCTCCGCAGGCAAGAACTCTACAGAGCTCAAGCAGAATTGAAACGCGAGAGCCGAGTTAAGCAACAGAGACTCGCATCAACAACATCGATAAAACACAGGGCTCAGAACCACGAGAGACCCTGGGCAACAGACTTTACCAGGAAGGTAATTGCGCCTTTACACGCCTTGCTGAGCATTTCAAATATGGGTAGAACATCTGCAACTTGTTAATGATTCCCTTGATAAAGCAAAAAAGGTGTTTACTTTCTGGCGCCCAAAGACTGTATCTGTAGAATTTCATAAATTGTTTTGCTCACCCTGTTGGTTAGAATAACTACACGGTTTTAGTAAAGATGACAGCCTGTAACACTTGCCATCCTCCTGTATCTGCAGCTAGCTGCTTCATCTGCTCACCCTGTCAGTGAAGGACATTCAGCGAACAAAGGATCTGTGTCCCATCTCCCTGCTATTGCCAACAAAGCAGAACTCAAGAGACAGAAGCTGGCAGCCACTTCAAAGAAACAGGAAAGAAAAAATCTTTCCTGTCATCCCGCTGGAAATCAAAGTGAGCTTTTTATTTATTCACAGAACTTTATACAAGGAAGAAAAGGTTTATTATTTTACCCAACATTGCAGAAAAAACCCCAAAAAACACCGAAATCAAAGTCATATATCTTAACTATTCCTGCCCCCATTCAGCAGAGATGTAATAAATCCTTTTGTATCCACACAAAAGCATTTCAAATTAAATTAAACAGGAAAAAAAAGTTAGTTGTATAAAGATATGGCAAAGTAAACAAGACACAATTATTGTTTAAGTTAAGGAAACATTTAGGTTTATAAACAGAATAGGGATGCAGGGTTATAAAATTAATTCATTTAAAGTTTCAGGTACCGAGAACTCTGCACCTAAGAAACATCAAAGAACAGTGAAAAAAACACATAAATTCTGTTACTCATATTCAGAAACGCCCCATATGTTGACCCCGAAATCCATGCCGAAGTTCTCTGATGGAGCTTCTCCTGGTTTGCGTCTGGGAGGACGGCCCAAAAGAAAAAGCCATCAAGACAAGCAGAGCTCAAGTGTAAGCTTGGAACATAAAGCACCAGCAAGGCATTTAAACAGAAAATCCAACAACTTACAAATGTTAACATCCTCTCATTCCACCGAAGCAGGTAAGCTGCCACCCCGCAAGTCCCATATTCCCTGTCCTCTTAATGAGCATCAGTCTGCGGAGGGTCCATTTAGGTTCAGAGATGAAGACTTTCTTAGAACTTTAGATGAGGGACAAGAGAGCAGTGATGAGGACGATAGAAATGACCTTTCAGACGAGTCTGATGATCTGCGTAGTTCTTCACAGAACTCCACTGCTGGATTGCCACAGGGATCAAATAGTTCCTTAGGGAGAAGCACTGTCATGGATTCCACTTCCCCTTTTACATTAAGAGGTTTATCCTGCAGCCTAGACTATTGCACTGGCCCACAAAGCAATTTTGAACCTTTGGACACCTTTTCTTCTGACACAGAGAATGAGGACCTGGAGATCAGCCATTTGTCCACCAGATCTAACATGTCCAACACCCAGGATCGATCTTCAGATTCGGAATACTGCTTAAATACTAACAGTGGGAATTATAATTCAAGTGTAGCCCCTCAGAGGGCAAGTTTCCTTACCACCGCTGTAGGTAATCGTGTTCAAGACAACGAAGAATTTGGGAGTTCAATTGTTAACCATGCTTTGGGCAATGGACTCAATAACAGTACCATGAGGCAATGCCCAAATATCCCTTCTGACAATTTGGCCAGAATGTCCAATGAGGACCATCAGGACCTTATACCACCTATAAGACAAAGTGCTACTCTGTCCACAAGCTTTACATCTAATACAAGACCAAATCCCGACAGAAACCAGAGAAACAGCAACCTGCTCTCAAACACGCTAGAGCCGTCACTACAGTTACCAAGTCTGGACCCAAGATTTACCTCTTTAACAAGTCTGCTGTCTCCAATGGGAATGGGAAATTCCACCTATGCCAGATGGGCAGGAAGCAATGAATCGTTGGCAATCATCAGCAACCCTGAACGGGTTATCAGACAACCACTGAATAGAAGCAGCCTTTCAAGGGAAACAGTGCAAGCTAATGCAGGAATTGAGACAGCATCAGAGCCAAGTGCTCCCTCATTAGTAGCTGTTAACCCAATCCCGGTGCTGTCTAGTTTCACAGCACCCAGCACGTTGAGAGATCACCTGCCAATAGCCTTAATGGCTTTATCTGAGCTCAGGGGACAGGCTGGATCAATGAGTCAAGGTTCAGCATCCAGACCAGCAGCAGATCCAGAGAAACTTCGGAAAATAAAAGAGAGGTGAGACCATCAAGTTTTAATCTACTCTATATTATAATAGATATATATATACTATAATATATATGTCTATATATATATATAAGAATAGGCTTAATATTCGTTGTGTACCATAATTATATATTTTAAATTATTTTCACGAGTTTCGCTATGTGATTTCAGACATTTCATACATATCAATTTCGGGATTAATATGAAAGTATTTATGGCAGAGTAAAACTATTGAAACCTGTGGAAATAAATAGAAATAAGGTAATCATTGTACCCCACCCTAGGAGGTGGGATTAGAAGACTGTACATGACATGTAGGATGTAATACGACCTACATTATGCTGATAATAAAATATAATATACCGTATATATATATATATATATATATATATATATATATATATATATATATATATATATATATATATATATATATATAATATACATATAGATACTGTATAAACTTGTCCAATCCAAGCAATGCCAGTGGCCTGAAATCCTACAGTAAGCATCTACTGTGTTTTGTCTGTTTAGCTTGCTGGAGGAGGACTCTGATGAAGATGAAGGGGATCTGTGCAGGATCTGCCAGTCTGGAGTGGGCACACTGACCAATCCCCTGCTAGAGCCATGTCAGTGCACTGGCAGCATTCAATATGTTCACCAGGACTGTCTGAAACAGTGGGTACAAGCCAAAATCAAGGCGGGTAAGAAAGACTGTAAGATTTCTTTTTTTAGCTCTGTAACTAACTGTGCCAGGACGAAAGCCCTAAATGTGTTCATGTGTGTTGGGAATCTAGGGTTGGCAGGGAGGGAGTTAAAATCCTTCCTGCCATAATACATGTGAGAATGTGGCTGGAGCCTTAATTGTATGATTAATGGTTAATTAGTCCCCAGTCACATGGTATTTAAGGAGAGGAAATCCTTTGTTTGGGAGTGGTGTGTAGGTGAGTGTGTCCCGTCACTGAATTGGTCAGTGAAGGCAACTGCCCAGCATGACATCAGGGTGTGTTTAGTGTTCTTTTGTTTTTTCTTTTGCCACTGTTTATTTTTTTCAGTTTTTTGTCGTGTTTGTCTATTAAAAGTGTACATACGTGCTTAAACTGCAGCTGTCCAACTCCGGGCATGCCTCCTGTCATTCATCAGCCTTGGCTGTGAAGCCATCCTTTCACACAAACTTTCCACATACAGTGAAGATCCATGTTTAGCATAGTAAGTACTGTATATTCATGCAACAGCACAATAGTATGGTTATTGTAGACATCGGCCACTACAAATGGCTTAAGTATCATGTTAATGAGATTGCTGCGCAAAAAGTACGGGAGAGAATTGTAACCTTGCGGTGTGTCTCTCAACTCCCAGGAGCAGAGCTTTCGGTCATCAGGACCTGTGAGCTGTGTAAGGAGAGCCTGAAGCTGGATATGGATGGCTTCGATGTAGAGGACTGTTATCAGAAGCATCGCAATGCCCGGGTAGGGTTGCTTTTCTTGCAGGGACTTACAGTCGCCTGCTGATCAGGTTAATCTATCTTCAGCATGGCTGAGACCAGTTAGTTTCGACGCACTGAAATGTCATAGAACATGATGGAAAGTTAAAATATGGAAAAGAAAAATAATAAAAATTAAAGGGAGTAGTCTGTATGGTGCTGTCCCAGCAGCATGGTGTGACTGCAGTTTTTATGTTCCACTCAGAATCAGGAGGATCTGTCACACACTGGCATGTACCTGGTCCTGCTGTTGCACCTGTACGAGCAGAGATTTGCTGAGCTGCTAAGACTCTCCCACAGCCGCTATAGTAACTACAGGGTAAGGCCATCGTTACAAATATTTTAATAGTTAGCCATAACTGCAGTGCACAGTGATTCTCCATAATGACCACTAGGGGCCACTGTAGTACACTAAATAATCAGTGTACAAAGAATAATTCACATTCTAAAATCCTTTTTGTCAGTACAAACTATTCATTTTTCTGATGGTTTTGTCCTTATAATCCTATAACAGCAATTATACAAGATCATTCAAAACTATAGTACAGTATGGTGGATTCATTTCCGAATTTTGATCATGCTGCATTAATGCCTGTTTGAATCCCATGAGTCAAAGAATTGCCATGTTTGTTTATTTATTTTACACTACCCTAGCTTGCAAGAGCCCACCCGCTGCAACGATCAGGAGAAAGTGAAAGTAGGTGAATTAACTAGTTCAAAGTTTCTATCATTATTTTCTGACATTTACCACTGAATGCATTCAGCAGCAGTACTGTGGCTACACCATTTACCTTCAATTTCAAAATAATGTTTCCACCAGTGTGTGTATCTGTTTGACATAACTTTTTTGAAAGATAATTTAAAGGGATCATAATGGTTTGCCATTCTCACTAACTATTTAAAAATAAAGTGCTCCTAAAAAAAGACGAAGGCTTATCAGTGTTGCACAGGGACAAATCTTCAACTTCCGGCTTCAGTGCACAGCCCCACATTAATAGACTTCCCTGCCTCACATTCCCACAGTCAGCCTTAAGGAGTCTTTTCAAACGTATTTTTTGTGAGCATGACATATAATGAGCTGCACAGAAACAACAGAGAATCATACAGAACTCTTACAAAAGTTTCCCATTGTAAAAGCAAAGCAGTGTAGTAAATCCAAGTGAAAATATGGTAAAGCACAGAGGTACGGTAAAGCATATTTAAAAGAAAAAAAACACCATTGCAACCAGGGTAAGCTATGCTAAATGCATAGTATAATCATTGTGGGGGGGGGGGGGGGGGGGGGTAATACAGTGCAAACTTTTATAAGGAAATGCACAGAATAGATATTAAACAGTAACATATTCAATATTAGAATGCTGGTGACATGAAATAGCTTTTTTAATGCCAGGTTAACTAGAATTCTACAGCTTTAAGAGAATGCTGTTCACTTCACAGGAACAATACCTGACGAAGACGGTCACAGCTCTGAGAATCAAATGCAGGTCTTGACCCATGGAAACAGCTCCCCACGTAGAGACACCTGAGCTGCACAGTTCTTCTCCCTTAAGAGTTACATTGTGAATCATTTAGAGTATTATTGTTGTGAGTGGGTTTTGTAAACAGTATGATTTAAAATGTTCAGTGGAATATCATGATTTACACTTGTATTTTGAAATTAAAAATCCCAGTTTTCAAAATGACTACTGTTGTACCTTTTCTTTCCACAGTGTATGAATATAAAGATTTAGAAGCACATATCAGAGACGAGACCTGATACACACACCTGTGCATTGGCCTTTAAGTATAGGCTGCAAGCTTTTAAATCACATATTTTCTATGTTTAACTGACATTTAACTTGTTTACCAAATAAATCTGACATCAACAGAAAATAAGACTTTATTGTTTCTTCATATACATCATACTTTTGCAGGGATATATTTAATCTACTTTACATTACAGCAGTACATTTAGGTAGGTATTGCACTACCTGTACATTTTCAGCAAAAAAATAAAAATAAACTGACGAGACTAAGTGTAATAAAGCAGATGCTACAGGTAAGTTAAGAATGTCCAGCTCCATTGCATGCATAAATGGATCTTGCTGTACCACGGACTGATCACAGAGCAGATAATACATTTGATTCAATTTGATTCAAATTCATATTTGTGTAGCCCACTGTAAATCCCTAACATTTTAACAATGTAGTGCAGGCAGTTTGTTCAATCACTTTATGCATCTCATCAGGTTGAAACAGAGTTTGTTCTATTTCAGAGGGATTTTAAAGGTGTTCCGTTTCCCATAATCTGTTTTAATATAATGTGCGAGAAGTCAGAGATGCTTGCTCCATTAATTCCAGTTATACATCTTAACTCCTCGAGTACCTGCAAAAAAAGAATAACAATGATCGTTTACATAATTCTCTAAATTATTGCACTGAATTTTTATGTGAAGTATTTGCAAGACTTCTCACCGCTTATAAAAATACTAGTATTTTTACACCTTTTGCTGTCGCTTATTTTGAATAGATTGCAATTGATTATTGCTTATGTCTTACCTGGTCCCAGGTGGTGTAGTTAAGTATGAAGGCACTAACTGCTAGAAGCATGCTGTCCTCTTTGACTGACAAAAACTTCACTCTCGGGGAAAAAAAAAACAAAACCTTTTTAAAAATGTTTTCACAAGATACAAGAAAGCATAATGCAAACCTGTTATGAATGTTGAATTCTGTTTGTCAGTCCATCCTTTGGTCTAATGTAAAATTCCAGTAAAGTTTTTTTGGGATAAAGTTTTAACGTGAGCTAATACCGATCATAGCTCCCACTTATGTTAACTAAAAGCGACGATAATTGTCTGCACATTTCAAAAAAACATGTAAAAATATAGTATATCTCTGAACTTCACTTGGAGTTAAATTTACAATTGTAGCCACAAGTAACTTATGGTTAATTGGATTTCTCTGAAGGTAAACGAATTCAAGCATGAGCTGGCTGATCTTGTGCAGATACTTTATGGGCACACCTGAGTCATTATATCCTGAAAGAAGTTAGATTTGTATATGATTTATTGCTGCCCAGTTAAATAACACAAAAAAGGACAGAAATGTGTTTGTTAAATGTGTTTTTTATTGTTTTAAAATGTACATTAGTCACATTAAATACACCCATCACATTTGGACACACTTGAAAATAAGATATCTGTATTTGTCTGAGATTTATTTAGCAGTGTGTCAGAAAACTATTAATTCAATTCTAATAAATATTGTACTAAATCCACATACTTATTCCAAAACCTTTCCCTCCAGCTAAACTATAGCATTCTGAAAAAGACAATTCTGTGCTGATGGGTTGGGAAATCTGTTTTTTTTTTAAATATACTTACCCAAAACTTCCAACAGTGTCTCAATATAAGTAAGCGGATTTGGTACACTGATGTAGAAATGTAATGTTTTAAGGATGTTAAGTTCTGATTCCAGTAATGTTTTTTTGTTATATGAATAACTCAAAGACTACAAGAACTTAAGCGCAGTACTGTTGTCAACAATCTGAGACAAGATGCAATTAATACTTAATTTGCCACATGGCTGAATTCTTGTTTTTTTTTTTAATCTAAACTTTTAACAAGCATTCCAGTGCCTTTTTCTGCTAAATCTCAATGTATCACAGTAGAAAGGATTGTGTGGTTTGGCTAATTAAATGCAAGTCTCAGCTATGTAAAATAAACTACACACGGTATTAATAATGTTAATGCTATCCCCTTATCAAGCTCTGTTTTGAAAATGCATCAGCTTGTTTTTTTCAACTTGGGAAATGTTTTCAATAAATCACAAGCAACATAATTAATAAAACTGTATTTTGCATCCAAATGCCACAATCCATTAACATACTTCCTGGAGTCAAAGCCGTTTGTTACATGTCAGATTAAAACTCAAAAGTGCCCTCTAGCTGCTTAAAGTCTAATTAGAACTCCTGCATTATATATGCTATATGTTTATATCAATGACTCATTAATTAACAAGACCTATGTTACTCCACAATGAAGGATCACAACTAGCTAACGCCTTTGTGACTTAGTTTTTAAAAAATTAAAACAGTTAAGTTAATCATATTTTGACTTTAAAGTTAAACTTCCACAGGTCTGTGGCATTGTAGTACTGTATTTAAAATGATATTTCTTAACTATGTTTTCCCCTTAAAAATCTTGATCCATATTTTTATATGATAGCTATAGAACCCTTGAGCATAAAAAGTATATTTTAACTGTTGATCTTCAGTAATTAACATGGTGTAAGTAGAAAAAAGACTATACTGTCATATCATTGTAAATGAAGAGTACTGTATGAATAAAGGATCCAAAATGTTGATTTACTTACACTACAGTGAAGTGCAAGTTGACTAGCTAACTGGATACAGGATAGATTTCTACATGGTACCTCAAATAACAGTAGTATCTTTAGGTGGAAAATATAAACTAAAACATAAAAGAATATGCAGATAACATTATCCGAATTATACAGCGTACATCTGTTAATAACATGAACTAACTGCTGTATATTGGCATTGCATTTCTTACACGCAGTCAGCAGGTGGCGGACATTGTACATCTTTTGAACAGGCACGTAGCTCAGCAGTACCATTACATTTCAGACGGAACTATCTGCCTCCCCTCTGTACCGTCTTCGTGGGCCGGAGGGGGGGAGCGTTTTAGCGGCTGCACTCACTTCCTGCTTACAGAATTTTTCAGCCATGAGTTTTGAGTGGCCCTGGCAATACAACTTCCCTCCCTTCTTTACGTGAGTTGTTGTTGATTATTAATCGTTTATTTAATTAAACATAATTTAAATATCGTACGTTGTGTGTATGACACGTTTTTTTTTAAAAATGTTGTTTCTATGTAAGGTCCACTCCTACAGCGTTGAAAGCTACAGGGTTCACTTCCTGTAAATACACCGATCCGGGAAATGTCTACACAAACAGAGACAATAATAATAATAATTTTGATAATTTCGATCAATTAATTAATCCTTCCCCTAGCCTTACCCTTGACACCTCCTCTCACTCTTCTTACATTTCTTTAAAAGTAAAGTAGTAGACATCTGAAATGAGATTCCACAGACACCTATTAAGGACTTTGGCAGAATGTTTCCAACTACTTCTGTTAAGGCTCCTATGGGAGCTTTTGCATTGATGACCTCACAGAAACTTACCGAGCTAGTTCGACATGATCTGCTGATAAACTCTGATTCAGGTTTTCCACCAGTATTAATTATTCTTGATTTGATTGCTGCCTTTGGTTCTGCAGACCGTTCCATCCTAGTGAATCATCTTGAAAGCACAGTGTGACTGTCTGGTCTTGTTCTATCCTGGTTCAGATCTTATCTTTCTGGTTTCGGCTCATTGTTATCAGAAGTAGTCTGCGATGTTCCACAGGGATCCATTCTAGGTCCCTTGCTGTTTTCATATATATATATGCTACAGTTAGGTGACATTATCCCAGCTATATTTGTCCCTATATTTCTGCCTGGGTGTTATTAGCTACTTGCCTTACAGGCATCAAGCATTGGATGTCACAGAATTTTTTAATGTTGAATTCAGATAAAAACAGAGGTTATGCCAGTGGGATCATAGACCCAACTAAAAGGAAATGTGGGATTACATGAGCTCGACCCTTGCAGTCTCTAATCAAAACTTAAACCTAGAAATGAAGAGTTTGGGGGTCGTCTTTGATCCTGATCTATCATTTGAGACTCATTAGGGAAGTTGCTAAAGTATCTTTTACCATGTGACATCACAGGATGCGGGTCTGCTGGTTATTCCCGGGGTCAACAAAAGCAACACGGGAGTAAGGAGGGCTTTTTCTTGTAGAGCTCCTAAATTATGGAATGCTTGCCTTTGTTTGTCAGGGAAGCTGGGACTGTTACAGTTTTCAACTCAAGACTAAAAACACACTTTTATAAAAATTGGTTTATTATCTTAATGGGTTTTAATGTAACTTTAAAATTGCTGCTTTTGATTTATGTATACTGTTATTTAAATGGTCTGACTGTGGCAATTGTATGTTTGACATGCTATACAAATGTATTGTGGTTTGTTCTTTTCTCTGCTATGTACTGTACAGTGCTTTGCGATACTTTTGTATAAAATGTACTATATAAATGCAATAAGTAAAATAATAATACATTGAAGGTAGCTTTAAACAATTTTGCATAAAGCACTAATCCATGTGTAAAACATTTTTACTTTGACCAAAAGAGAAATTGACAATTTTAGATGTAATCTCAGAGCCTCTAGGTTAAAAAAAAGAACATTTAAATCAGTCAAAACATGCATGGTCTTGTCTTGGCATCTTTGCATTAATGTGATAATATCCCCCCACTAT
>NC_054561.1:537226-560923 GCF_017654505.1 Polyodon spathula
TTGATCTCTTCAAGGTGCTCCAAGAATATTGGAACTATTAACTTTAATTTAAAGCAGTCAGAAGTTGTCTATGAAATAAAAAGTGGAGCTTCTGTTTCTAGAATCATCATAGCTTTAAGCATGTCTATTCAAGTCTCATTGCCCCAGTTGTCCACACTCATGCCTAGGGATTTAACCAGCGTTTTCTTTCCCAACAGAAATCCAATGAACTCTTAAAGCTTCTTAACACTTTCTTTCAGTTCGCTGTGCCTAGGATACCCTGTAGCTCACAGATCAGTTGAGGTAGTCCGGAGGGGGGAGGGGGGGGAGGGGGGTCAAGAGAGAGTTTTTACTGAAAACAAGAAAACAACGTGTTAGAAAACGAGAGAAAATAGAGACCCATAATGGCAGGTTTTGGGCCAAAAATAAATAAATGAAAACACCTGCAATATGCAGCACCTACTTTTGGGTTTACGTTACGCTATTCAATCAGCCCGCAATTCAAGTTCTAAGTAGTCAATCCTGTTAAGAACACTAGCGGTCTTTATAGACAAATGGTTTCTTAATAACAAGTCATTTAAGATGATGAGAATGCACAGACAGTCACTGACAGCCGTGCTTCTATCCGGGTGGTGTTTAGTCCAGGTCTGATGCTGTTTTAAGCAGCGGTCTCCATTCTAACAGTGGGAAGCTCACCATTATGTTGAAATCCGCTGTGAAAGTGACCCCTTTGTTTGCGCGCTCCTGCGACCCACTGCTGCTCCCACTGAAAGAGTTCTTCCTCATGATCCCGGTCACTGCTGGAAATCAAAACACATTCATGAGGGCGCAGCTACTGAAAAGTAATCTGTA
Organism: Polyodon spathula; assembly: GCF_017654505.1. Lineage (NCBI taxonomy): Eukaryota > Metazoa > Chordata > Actinopteri > Acipenseriformes > Polyodontidae > Polyodon > Polyodon spathula. Next base: position 538,058 of record NC_054561.1, read on the forward strand.
GCTACAGGGAATCAACTGCCCAAAGGAGCTGAACGCTTGTAGCTGTTTAGTACAGGTGCTTTTGTCATTCACTTTTATGGAAAAAAAACAACCAACCTTTCTGTGTGGAAGGTATAGCATTGTACCCGTTTAGTCTGGGGAACTGTAAAAAGACAGGTTTCACGGTAGAACTTCAATGTTAGGAACACATCAAGTCCAGAAGGTGCCCGTAAGACTGACGTGAATGTAATTCTTTGTTATTTTGAATGATTTCATGTATTTAACCTGAAGAAAATGAAACAAATCAGCAAGGGAAGCTGCAAGATTCCCAGGATTTGCTCTTCAGCTCTTTCGCAGTGTTTATGGTTTCAAGCAAGGCTGGATTGCGTTTATCAAGAGTCGACCAAATCCAGGATTGGCTAACCCAAGATTGAATCCTAGATTTTTGTTGCGCATATTAAGACTGGTTAATCCAACGATTGATGTTGTCAGTAGTGCAGCTTGAACACAGATACATTGTTCTGTGATGTAGTGGCAGCAACCACATTTACTTTTATCAAATGCAGTATTTGATAAACACAAATATATTATTGATAAAGACAGACAACTAACAGGGTTCTACTGTGCTGTGTACAGTACAGTGTTCGGGGGGGGTCTCATTGTACCTGCTGGCTGCAGGATCTCCAGCCTCTGCAGGCTGTTCCGGCGGGAGGGGGGCAAGCCGCCCCCCTTGGACAGGCGTCTCTGACGGCTTGACAGCATGGTAGCGGGGGACACAATCCCGGGCGGGGGCGCCCTCCCCATCCTCTCATACAGCTCCTCGATCTCTCTCTTCTGTATGGACTGCAGCATCTGCACTTCTGTCAGGTGTCTGGGGGGGGAGGAGCGGGAGTCTTATTAGTAACAAAACAGGAACTGTGATGGGCTGAAGGGGATCCGATCTGAAACTCGGCCTTCCGACACGGAGACACTGAACCAGGAGCTAGTTCTCCGTCACCAGGATCTGCGGGACCGTGATGCCCATTCCGTTTATAGGCCGCCATCTTGGTGAAGGAAGGAGGCATAAGGGCTCAGGTCTCTGCAACTCTAGTCAGCCATCATTAAAAACAGCTGTCCTCCAAAGTATTGGGGGTTGGCTGATTGCAGGGACAGAGCTCTGGGTAAAGGGAACTCTGTTGGAAAGTGGAGCTAGGAAAAGTGGCAGATGAAAGGTCCTATAAAAATCACACCAGAGTGTGTTTCCCTGTGGGTTGTGTTTGTTACACACCGAAAGCAGAAGCACGTTGGACACTTACATTTGCTGGGACTGTTCATTTGGAGATTATTTTATTTTGTATTTTAAAAGATATTTGTTTTCACACCTGACCACCACCTAGACCCATTCACAGGCTTATTAAAAAGACCCGAAGATGTAACTCACTTGTCTCTGAGGCTCTGTAGCTCCTCCCACATGTCATCGTCCTCGCTCTCCGTGTCGTCGCTGCTGATGTAGGAAGTGGTGCGCGAGTAGTGCAGCCACACGCTGAGGGGCGTGCTGCTCTGCTCCAATGCCTTCGTCTCTGCCTCGTTCGAGAGGCTGCTGTCCGCCGAGACGCCCTGGGGGGAGATGTCCAGCCCATCTCCAGACGCCCGATCGGAGCAGTGCTGCTCAGGGATGTGCTCCGTGCTGGAGCTGCTGTCGGAGTCAGTATCGTTTGCCGGCTGAGCGAAGCCGATGGCTTTCTGGCCTGGGGAGGTGGCGAGACTGTCCTGGGAGTCTTCCTGGTTCTCAGTGCTGCTCTCCGTGTCACTCTCCTTGGCGAGGGAAGCACCGGGATTAGGCGCTGGGGTGCTGACTTTGCTCGGTGTCACCTGGAACCTCCCGACGATGACAGGGGGTCTGTCTTCTGAAACTGCGAGAAGTGGGTAGGTTAGAAACTTGTGTGAGAGAGGCAGGGCTTGAGACCCCTTAAAATGCAATTTAACAAACAGCTACATTTGGACAAATTACCTTTTTTTTTTTTTTTTTTGGTAGAAAATTAAAATATTATCAATAACCACCAATTTGCAGTCTGACACAGTAATGTACTTCCAATCTGATTTTTCAAAGCTTTCTGCTACAAAATGTGCATTGTATTAAACTGTCAATGATACAACTACAGTAACAATTTACTGAAATGTGCTTAAGAGTGCTTAAATTACAAGAATTATTATAAGTATTATTATAGGTATTTCCAGCAAAAAAACTCAACCTACTGTACAGCTAGTTTATAAAGTTTTGATCACCCTATAGAATTAACTCATTTTGCTTCATAAAGTCGAATGAAACCAGTTGATTAATGTCACGGAAAAATGTTGAATTACATACCGCTTTGTAGTTTTCCATACACTTAATGAACAACTGAGAAAAACTGAAAATTTGAAAATGTGACATTTGGAAAAGGGGACTAATATTATAGCTTCCAGTAAACTTTTGTAGTTTCTTTGCTTACATGATGTTACCACTGTATGCACATCCTAAAAGACAGAAAACCACAATTTGGCTAAAATGTCACATACTTTAGAGTGACACGCTGAGTTTGCAGCAGTTTGAAAGTATTCTTTCCCATATAAAACAGTTAGTGAACGGGGACCCGGGTGCAGTTCTAGTCATTAAACACATCGGAATGCATTTATTTAAACTATCAGCATTGGCCACAAGATGGCAGCACTAATTTCTCGAAAGACACAGAAACCAGTTGTAATGCACAAGTACAGGTTCTGTTCATTTTAAGTTATTCAATAAACTTTTTTTTTTTTAGCTTGGTGGAAACATGACAAATATCATAAGCAGAATAAATGAGAAATACTCGTACGTACAGTATTTGGACTGAAGTAAGACATCAACAATGACATTACAGCTTATCAGGCTATTCACTTGTTCCATAGCTCCTACCTTCGCAAATCGGAGATAATCTGGTTGCGGTTTTCTCCGAGGATTCGGTTAGCAGAGATAGAGTCTGTGGGCTGGCTGATAACACCTATTATGATAAAAACAAAGGAACGTGGTTTAGTTTTGGAGCAGTCGTATAATTTTTCAAGCAACACCCTCTTGGTAAGTTCTTTCTTTTCTGTACTAGATATTTCTTAATTGCTTCTTGCTGTCTTCAGAAGAGGGAGTTTGCGCAGAATTCACTGTGCAGTAAACAAACCAATGTGACCATATTTCACAGTGCATTAAAATCACTTGATGAGTGAGGAACCAAAAGCAGCGGTAAGAGGTCCCATGCAAAAGGATGCAGAGAATGCTACCACTTACACTGTTGCACGCTGTCTCTTGGGCAGTGGCTGGGGAGGCAGAGGATTCCACAGGGGAGGCTGGAATCCTGGTTCTGTCTGGAAGTTGGGGAGGAGGAGGGGTGAAGGTGTGGATCCTGTTGAGCAGGGGGCTGGGCAAAAGGGGAGACGCAAGCCCAGGGATGTGACGGTGCGACTGCCCCATAAGTGGAGATGGAGAAGGAGCATCAAGCAGCACGCTGGTAACTGGGTTCCCATGGAAACCTTGGGATAATGGCTGAAACCCGGTTTCTTTGGTTGCGGACGGCGGGCTTTGAGAGACCACCTCTGGGGTCTGGTACAGATTGGGAAACTCTGCTTGACCGGGCAGCCCCCTGGGACTGTACACAGAATCAGGAGGGAGAACTTGCTGCTGGGCGTAGGCTGGGGAGTAAGGCTGGTGTAGAGACATGCAGTTTGGCACCTGATGGAGGTAACTGACCGCTGCGGGCATTCCCAGGGGCAGAGGGCTAGCGATGGGGGCGGCGGGCGGCATAAAGGACTGTGCCACGCTCACAGCCAGCGAGAGGACGTTGGCCAGGGAGAAAAGGGGCTGGGTGGTCGTGTTCGACCACACGCTGGCTTGCTGCTGGGGTGAGAGGTTGCCCTCCAGTCCTTGGTTCTCTCCTTGGTAAGCCTGGTGTAAAAGATTCTGCTGATTTGTAGACATGGGGGAGGATGGAAAGGAGGGGTTGTGGAGGTTGCTGCTGGACAGTTGGGATAGGGGAGGGGGTGTCTGTCTGTGCTGTGGAGAGCCTGTCGTTATGGGGTACAAGGGGAAGCTTCCTCCCTGAATGTAGGCCTGTGGGAGGTAAGGCTGCGTAGCAGGCATTGTGTTAACTGGCACCAATGCAGGCAAGGCAGCCATTCCTGGGTGGTAAGGCGTGCCCGTCTGGTAGTAGACACCGGTAGACACTGAAAATAATCAAACAAAGTACGTTAGCAAGATCCATGGAATATGACCTTCTAATCAATTAGGGACATAAAAGTACATAATGTATTTATTGTATATTTGTTGCCTTCAATAAGTTTTTTTTTTTTTCATCAAGCTTGGGTGAGTATGTTCATCATCACTATCGACACAGAATAGCAAATAAAAACCAATTTATTACACACACACACAATTTTGGAATAATGTGAACACTAGTCCTTTCTAGCACTGTTTGTGACCTTCATATCTGCAGTCTAAACTACACTAGTTAGATACTACAGTGCCCCTGTCAACGGGAATATTTTTAACCCTTAGATGAATGAATACACAAACGATTCAATTTATCAAACAAGAGAGCTATGTTTAATGAATAAGATTAATAACCAACACAGGGTTCGTTGCTCACTTCACTTCACCGTCAGACATTCTATGTAATATGGAAAGATGAGTGTCGCTGGCAGGGCAATTTTCTTTCTTCACGGTTTATATGCAGGCTAATACGATGTGAATGGTTGAGCAGGACCAGCAGAGCTATTATTCTGCCATCTGGCATTGATGTTTTCTGACAAAATGCAATGAACTTTTGCGTAAGAAATTTAACTGTGAGCAGGAAATAGGAGACTATTTCACAGAGACAAAATTAATTGGGTTCTATTTTTAAACATTGGTGTATATATATATATCTATATATATATATATATATGGTATATATATATATATATATATATATATATATATCTTTTACTAAATTAATAAATAGGAAATTGGTAGAGTGGGGATCCTCGTACTTTCCAAATGGACCTGCATTAAGATTCTAATCCAATTTCAATCTTGGTTTTATTGTCTCTCTCAACTATGGCCGTATTTAATTCAATATGTTAACGTAGCATTATTCAGCGGGTTTCACTCGACTTCATGAAGCTAAATGAGTTCATTCTATAGGATGGTGCAAAACCTTTGGTGTTCACTGTAGTAATGTTAATTAGCAGGTCTACAAACCAAGCTTAGTACAGAGCTGAACATCAGTGCTATTAAGAAGGCAAGCACTGCCAGCACCAAATGGCCTGATAATATTGACCCAAGACGTCATGAACTGAAATTGGTTCTGACTCAGAGCTCACATGCACATCCTCTTAACATACAACACTCGGTTGCCCATTCAAAAGACAGACCACTTGCACCCAGACCATTTGTTTTAGCCTAAACATCAGACACGTGTGCTTGGACTTACACAAGCCGTGTGCCTCAAGCCATCCCTGCTGTGATTTCACAACAACCCCAACCCTGTGACAGGCTCCCTTTTCATGCAGTAGATCTCACTTTTCAAAAGTTCCTGCGTTTACTTGGCCAAGGGCAATAAACAAAAAAAACTCCTTACGAGCGCCATAACATAAGTTTCCATGTCGAACAGATGCGTTCTGTCTGAACATACTGGACAAGAATGGAACAGTTCCTAATCACGACATGCTAAGTAATTTCGTAATGAAAACCCTACTCACAGCTAGAGAACAGAATGTCACGATTGTACTGCATATTTGCCATGTATATTATATTATTGTTCCATTGACTACTGTATGCACAGGCTAGTTAAGATTCACATTAAATTGTAATGTTATAGCAGCTTTAAAGGACCAAACACAACATATGTGCTTAACATCATTGCGATTATGGAGTGTACTGAGTGGAGTGTACTGCAGTGGCTGATGTCTAGACGTTCTGCAGTGGCATGCACTGGGTTTCCGATTAGCGAGACTGAATGTTCTAAAGGTGCAACCAAATGAAATATCAGTATGAGCTAACGGCAGTGTGCAGTCCCATACTGCCATGCCACTCGAATCCAGCTTGACTTGAGCTCCACCACGCGTCTGTGGCTTCGACGTGACTCAGAGAGTCGGGTACTGTTTTAAGTGCCAGACTCATCATGCAGAGCTAACACAGCGTGACTCGAACACAGCACAAAGAATGGAGCTGTCCGTGCAATGACAATGCATTAAAACAATGACTATATAAAGACAGAAAGAAACATTTTATATTCTAGCATGTTCGCAACATTCTTACTTACATAGTGCTTGACTTGCTTGCCCTGTCTGCATGTGTGCTACAGATCCAGGGTTTTAAAGGGTTAATAAAAAGAATAAGGTTTCGATGCTGCCGCCACCCCCACCCTCCCCAGACATGTCCCGGATTTCGGCTTCACAGAGTTGGTAGCTTTAGCTTTGAGATATGGCGCTGTGTTGAGCAATAAGGGCCTAGCGCACACAAGGAGTTGTTAATACCTTGCCAAGATCTTTAGACTGCTTCCTTTTTGCAGGAGTCACTCAGACCTCCAGTGAAAGCTTTAAAAAGTTTACAAGAACACAATACTTATTCTTTTTCAAAGGGCTGTTGTACCTGGAGCAGAAGCGTGAGGCTGGGGCCTCAGAGGCTGAGTGTGTGAGGTAATGTCTGCTCCGATACAGGGGTCCCGCTCAGACAGAGGGCTGTCTACATAATGGTTGATTGGAGAAGACATCTCTTGGCTGGGGTTGGCAAACCCATACTCTGAAAAGCAAAGAAAATAAAACAATAATAATAATAATAATAATAATAATAATAATAATAATAATAATAATAATAATAATAATAATAATAATAATAATCTGACCTTACGATAAAGATTTCACACCAAGCTGTTTATATATATATATATATATATTCTTTATATACTGGTGGTTGCATTTCATTTGCTGGTTCAGTGTAATGCATTGCAAACTAATGAACTTAAATTCAAATAGTCTCCCAGAATACCTTACCTGGCAAAGATGAGGATGAGAGGGTGCGGGACAGTTCATGCACACGCAGGTCGGGCTGCAACACAGGAAAGCTTTCAATTAGAGTTTAAACACCATTCAGACAAACTGAAACACAAGGCGCTATTAGTATCTATCTTTTACAATTGTAAAATAAGTAACTCAGATGTGAATGTGAGGTCCCGCTAAGAGAGGACAACTAGGTTAGCTAGAAGAGAATCTACAGCTGTGGTCAAAACTTTCGCATCAGCTAGAATTTTAGGATTGAGACATAAGCAAAATAAAACAACTAAATGAACACAATTTTAGATCTTTTATTTAACAGCATGCAATCAAAGAAACTACAAAATTACATTGCAAAAGTCTACTGGAAGCCATACTAGTAGTACAGTATTTCACGTTAGCATTCAAAAGTTTGTCAGTTTTTGTTAAGTATATGGGAAAACTACAAAGCGGTATGTAATTCAATATGTTAAAGTAACATTATTCACCAAGTTTCATCTAAGTTTATGAAGCAAAATTAGTTCATGCAATAGGCTGATGCAAAACTTTTGGCCAGCGCTGTACTCTACTAGTAAGAATACCTCTGGGATACAATAGCCCATTGTAAATGAGGCCTAGGCCACAGACCTGGGAAGTGGATAGTGTGCCGACCCCACTCAGGTACGGGAGTCTGGCTTCTCCCTCTGTCTCCAGTATCTCAGGAGGCTCCTTCTTCATCAGGGCCTCGGAGCGGTTAATGACATCCTGGATCCGATGAATGAATCCCTCTTGCTCTGACGGCAGAATGAATTCATTGTGCACCTGAAACACACCAGAGTGGAAACTGAGAAAGAGTCTCCAGTCACTGTTAGGTGTGAGTGTGAGAATGCGTGTGCGTGCGTATGTGTGTGTGTGTGTGTATGCATACAGTGGGCCTTTGTTACCACGGGAATGTCTTCATCTTGGCGGCTACCTTCTTCAGGTGGTCGTACTCCGGAGTGAGGTCATGTCGCACAGAGTTGCAGCAGAAGATCACTTTCAGGGAGCGCTTAGAGTCCTGTTATCAAGATGGAATGTTGTGGAGGTTTGGCTTGAGCCTCCATTTCCTGAAATATTCCTCCATGGTGTTTAGATCCTTGTTCAAGGTGGACTCAATGTCATTGAAGGTGGCTGCTTGCATTGCCTGGGCAAGGTCATTCACATAGGCAAATCTGCGTGACTTCGTCGGTGGCAGGTTGCTTGTGTAGATATTGAAAAGCATAGGTACGAGTACTGAGCCTTGCGGCAGTCCTTTGTTCAGGAAAAAGGTCGAGCTGACTTTCACCCAAATGAACACGCAGACTGATGCAAGCAGATGGGACGGGGGTGTCCCTATTAGCCACTGATAAAGAGTAAAGACAGCATCTTAAATTTGACTCTCACCATCACTGCTGCAATGTCCTCTGGGTTGTCCCCGTCCAGATCAAATTTGAATGTCACCATTTTGTTGTTGTACGTCTGGAGCTGACACTCCACCACCCGATCCACTTTATCGGAGACCTGTGCGGGAAGGAGAGAGGAGAAATCAGGAAAACATTCCAGAGAAACAGGGCTCAACCTTTCGCTTTACACTGTACAATGTTAGAAGGTGATAAGGTGTAGTTTTTTAGAATTTTTTTCTCTTTTATATGTTGCTATGCTTTGAGGGGTTTCTTTTTCTTCTATTTGAGCTTGCAATGTAAAGGCAAGCTTCTGGAAAGTTACTGATAAGGACTCCTGATAAGGATGACATATGGAGGTTGTAGGTGTCTTGTACACTTCCTGTGTCTTGTAATCTTTTGTAGCAATATATGTTATTAGCAGGGTGTGTATGAGTGTGTGACAAATGCATGAATTGTGAGCTGTCAAATAAGGCCCAACAGAAATAGAATTTGGTATTTTGGGAACCGTTTGTAGACTGTACCTGGCTTTTTGAAGAACACCTTAGAACAGTCAAACTGTATTTTTCTTAAAAAAAGTTTTGTTTTAATAGGGTCCATTATAATTTCCTTCCGCAAAAAACAGGTGCATTGTAAACAGAAAGGTGGCTGTGGCCTGCTGCCTTACACTGATAATATGCAGTCTGCATCGCGCTCTCCGTCGAAATAGCTTTCCGACAGCACGCTTGACTTGCGGCTTTACGCTCCTCTCAGACGCAGACAACCCCTCGTAGCCATCACTCATCCCTGATGTCACATCAGAGGCGTAGCTGTGGAAGACACAGGAGCAAGGCCTGTGAGGAGTGTGCCACTCCAGCCAGTCAAACACCTTTCCTTTCTCCTCTCTCCTATTCTCTCTCTGGCATCAGCTTACAGTTTATTTAAAGACGCATTAGATCTTGTTTCCTCGTGCCCACTCACAAGTAAACAATCATGAACTCTAGCTTTAGAAAGTCGTACTGTTCTTTGAATGTAATTCAGCATGGTTTTTACAAAGCTATTTCTGTTTTATATTCTCTTTCAAAGGACCACAGTAGTGTTTCTTTTTTTTTTTTTTTAGGTAGGCGCTTTAAAAAAGTTTATCTGGGACTTTGAGAACACAAACTTTCCATGAGTTCTTTTTTTATATACACATCTTACCCGTTATACATATATAAACTATATACACTACGGTTTGTTTTTAGAGTATTTCAAAACCCAAAAGCATTAAAATAGCTATTCGGTATTTTGCTAGATATTAAATGTATTTACCGATACCAAAAATATGTGGTTAATAGATGAAAGCAATTATTTCCATTGGAGTTAATTGTTGAGCAATTATTTTACTAATATACTGACATTCCCATAGAATCCATGAACTATTCAGAATGCAATCCAGTAATTTTAAAGTCAAGGGTTACTAAATTATTAAAATTAATAAAATAAGACTCACTACTCAATGTACGAAACTGTACTTATGTTGAGTGAATTTACAAGAATATACAACACCGTGAATGACAGTCATAGGCAGCTGCCATACGCTTCAGAAGAGTGATTTAATTCTGAAGAGCACAAGATCCTACAAAATGTTTTCACCATTTGAAACCCATTAACATTTAAAAACCCTTCAGTATAAGGAAGCCGGTCATTATTCATGCTCTCAGTTTCCTTCTTCTTAGTGGTATAATTACACACTCAACAAGATTAGAAATGTTTCTGACAAGCAAAACTTATTATCTTGAAGTTATTTTAGTTGAAATCTAAGTTATATCTAAGTTGAAATTACATACTACCTGGTTTTCAAGCAAAGTATTGGTTGTTTTCAATCTACTATAGAACAGTATTTTTTCAAGCAGCTGTAAAAAGCTCATGTCTTTTAGAGTGAAGGTCATAGCAGTTTGAGAAGAAAGAATTCAGTGGTTACCTGTCTACAGGAGAGGAGAATCCGCTAATAGGTCCAGATGACATTCTGTCTGACTGCAGACTCACTGCTATGCTCTGGGGAATGCAAACAGAAAACAAAACACTTGATTTCACCGCCTTACCCAACAGCTTTTTGTGTGTGTGTGTCCTGTACAGCCCCTGGTTACTTAAGGACCTGTCTACATGTTTGGATTTGGCATCGCCCTGAATTCGATTGATCATGTTATGAGACACATGAGCACTGAAAAGGTGTTGGAGAAGCATAATTGCAAACAGTCTACCAGAAATTGGGAAAGAACAGTATTTAAATAATATCACATACGTCAAGCAGATGCTACATAACAAGGTGGCCAGGCTGTGTTAACACAAACAGTTTTTTTTTTTTTATCACCAGCACTGACAATTACAAATGACTGTGAGTCTTGGGCTGGAGAAACCACTCTTCCTGTTATGGGGCAAGGGAGTGGTCTGAAAAAAAAACCCTTGAGCTCTGAGACCAGCCTGTATTATTAAGGTCAAACATCCTTTAAATGAGGATGGAGTTAAACGACTTCCGCTGCTGTAGCATCTGCTGTCCGGCATTTGTTAAGAAAGCTGTGGGTATGTGTGTGTCCTCCAGAGCTCAGCTGTTGCTGCTACACAGCCTGCCTGCTGGAGATGATCCAGGAAAGACTTATATAACTGCAAAATTCTCCAGCGCCGGCTATATGGAGACGATATGGAGGATCCCCCCCCCCGAGATGGAGCTGTTACATACCGAAGGGAAGCGGAGGGCAGGTCTGGGGGGAGTCTTGCTGGAGGTCTCTCCCACGGAGTTGTTGCTGCACAGCCTCTGCAACCCGTCATTGGAGTCCTGCAGACCGGAGGAGCTGAGGTAGCCGTCCGTCTCGCAGTCCGCTGTCAAAAGGAAACAAACACAAAAAACACAGTGTCTTAAAAACACAAAGTCAATGAGACAAACACTGTAGCTGATGCCTTCATCTTAAATAATTCGAACATTTCCTTATACAGTAAATGCAGCTTTTTATTTCCAAAATTTTGTTTACTGAACTGTTTGCCTCGGCTCTACTGGAATATTCAGAGTAATCGCAATTTAAATAAAATTGGATTATTCCCAAATGCAATCTGAAAGGTCAATTGGAGACTAGGAGTCGAAGAGAGATGCTGGGAGAAAATATGTTCAGAGTGACAGACAGACAGACAGACATCATAACGGAGGTAATTTCAAGCTTACACGTGGCAGAGGAGTAGCTGGTGTGGCGGATGAGGTAGAGCTGGTGATGATTGGCCTCGGGCTCCTCCGCCTCAGGCAGGAAGGAGGCGTTGATGCCAGAGTCAGAGGAGCCAATGGCAGCAGAGGGGGCGGGGCCAGGGGGGAGGACTTGTGGCACGGCTCCACCCTCGGACTGGGAGGGGCTCTGGGACAAGCGCATCTCCTCGATCGTCCTCAGGAGGCTCTGATGCTTCTCCTCTTCCTCTTCCTCCTCTTTCTTCTTCAGGTTCTCCTGCAGTCGCTTCTGCTTCTCGCGCTTGTGCTTGATGGCCGTCACTCGGTCACGGATGGCCTTGCACACTAGCTTGTAGTCTGCTTCGCACACAAAACCCAGGACCACCTGCCAAAGCACAGGAAAAAAAATGACAAAAGCATAAAGGACAGTACATAAAGGACACAATGGTCTATGTACTCCAAAATGTCGCACAATTTTTATCTGAAAGGGGGAAAAAAATGACAATTCTAAAAGCTTTGAGAATTAAGCCCTATGTCTTTTGTAACCACCCACTGCTGCAAGTACAGCTGGGGCTGGTAGTTTCGCTAAAGGCTTTACAGCTGGCACTCTGCAATGCTCATTTGATTACTTTAGCCTGTTTAAAGACACCCGAGAGCCTTCATAATGTCAACACATTTAAATCAAGTACTATCTCAGATAAGGTCAAAACTCTTTTCCCACTATACTCTGGTTTAAAAATACAAAAGGAGAAAAACAAATGAAGAGTTAATGAAAAATGGTAACACTTTATATTAACGTGCTGCTTATTAAAGTTTTATAAATATATAATATGCTTAAATAGGTTACAGAGTGTTAATAACGCTTTATAGATGCAATAGCCGTAGTAAGAATTACGTTTAAACATCCCAAAATAAAATAGGTGGCTAAAAACTGTCCCATTTATAAAACTGTAATTCTGTCTATGACTATTGCATGTTTATAAACCCTCTATGTTTTATTGACACTTTATAAACAGTTATTAAGCATATATTATATATTTATAAAATATTCATAAAACATTAAGAAGCAGTATTACAAAGCAGCAAAGACATTTCAGAAGGTTAATTTAAGGAAAGGGAAGTCACAAATGTTGTGGTGTGCTTTCTGTCAATTACCACTGCAGTAAACAGCTACTGTATAAAAGATACAACCAGCCAGCGATGGAAATCAGACTTCCATTGAAGAGCAGTTTGATCCATTCCTGGTTTTATTACAAGTTTAATAAGACCCACCAGAGCTTGTTACTTATACACTGTGACTAATCAAGCTTGTAGTAAAACCTGGAATGGCTGAAACTGCTCTGCAATAGGATTCTTATTTCCATCCTTGGACCTGCTAGTTTAACCATCACATAAGATTAGTCCTAAGATGTCCTGTCGCTCGAAAAATAGAGCGCCAATGTGAAAAAGACAAACAAGCATCATCTTCCATTCTTTGTTTGCCAAAGCTCACTAAAAACGATCCTCCTTCAATAGGACATACATCCAATAGGGGACAATAGGTCAGTGTTTTAATGAGCTCCAGAGTCTTATATTTTTAAACACATGACATTCCTTCAACCTAAAGCTTACAGGCTTGTGTAACACTTCCCATCGAGGAGTGCATGTTCTGCAGAGCTCGTCAATACAGGCATATTACTGAGTTTAAAACTGCTCGAGACCCCCTTATACAAATATAATGTGGTACACTGTGTTGAAAGCTAGAAAAAAGTGTACAAAAAGCATAGTGAAACCGTGGTAAAGCAGAGAAAAATTAAGTAAAAAAAAAAACAAAACAATTATGCTACTGTCCAAAAACACTAGAGTTTTAAGGACACTATAGTGTTTCTGGAACTATTGATTTTGGTAAAGCACAGTGCAAATTTTTTTTTAAATAACACTAAACTAAGACAAAACCGTGGAACATTTTGCAAACAGGTAAACAAATCTGTGGAAAGACAGAAGTGTTCCTTCCAGTCCTGTTTTTGTTCACGCAATTTTGTATTGATTATTAAACTGAATGTGTGACACCTCTGACCATATCCCTCAACTGATGCTCTTCCCTTCTTACCATGCTTTTCCCATGATTATAATCTGCATTCACCGCAGTTTACCTTGGTTTCCCATGTTTTTTTTCTTAATATGCTTTACCGTACCACTCCGTGCTTTCCAGTGCTTACTCATGCTTCTGCTTGCCGTGTACTTTATTACCCATTTCTGCGTTTCCTACCATTTCCTGGGCCACCTCCTCTGCTGTATCCTTGTAGAGCTCGAACAGGAACTCGATGGCGTTGTTGTCTTTGTATTTGCCATGAAGCTTCTTGGTGTCGTCCATTCGGAGCCACAGCTTGAGGGCCGACTTCACTGTGTCATCCTCCTCAGCCAGCTCCACATGAACTCCGTTGTCTTCCTGGAAGAAGGAGTGTTCTAGCAGGTCCTGAATGGTGTACCTACAGGTACCAGACAAGAAAAGCCATTTCATAACAGGACACTTCTTTAACATTATACACTATCTCCCTAGGAGTCCCGTGAGGTTCCAGCGTGATTTTCGACATGCGCTAAGGGTTATACTGTTTAGAAACCCTAGAGGCCACAGAATCATTGATCAGTGAACAAGCTAACAAAAACTCAAGCAAGAAGCCTTCAATAAAAGTTTACTTTCTCACAACAGGTAGGCGAGGATAGAATCTGGCAGTGTTTCTAAGTGTTGATATTTTATAACAGTAATAACAATTTAAAACGTACACGTTAGTTTTAACAATGCTTTGCTTTTCTGATTAATTACAACTTTGAAAATTACTGCAGCTCATTTATAATCCCACATATTCCTATTAAAAATTTTTAGGAATTTCTCCACCACCCCCCCATTATTAACTACCAAAGAGAAGGCATACAAAACCTTTGAATAGGGCATTCATTCTCTCCCATACAAGAGCTCTATTAGACAGTATGAATGTAGAAACAATGGCTTCATTACCTCTCATCTTTATTCATGCGGATGCACCCCTCAATTATCTCTTTCAGTTCAGGGACCTTCACCTTAAAGAAGCTGTCTGGCTTAATTCCCTGCAGACAAACACAACACAGTTTTGGCTTTATTCTTATTAATTATACATCTGGATTTATCAAGCCCCTTTTCCTATACAGTTGCATAATCCTCAGCCACCTACTACCCATGGATTGCCAAAAAAAGCCTGTCATTTTAATTATTACAAGTAGCAGAGTGCAGCAGCACAAACCCTATGTCAAAGTGGGAATGCAAATACAGATGTCAAAGGTATGTGGGCTCTCAACGTCCCCTGTGTTCAACAGGTATATCCACAGAGGGAGCTAAATAAGTAAATTCAAGAATACTCAATTCCGGGATGGAAATAAGACTCCCATTACATAGCAGTTTCACCCATTCCAGGTTTTAATATAAGCTTGATTAGCCACATTGTGTCAAGGTAACAAGCTCAGGCATGTCTTATGAAACTCATAGTAAAACCAGGAATAGATCAACCCGCTCTGCAACATGAGTCTTATTTCTATCCCTACAACAGGGGGGCAATGTTGCCTTTCCAGCAACACCTTAAATTACTTTCATTGGGAAAACCTAGCAGGGGGATGTTAGGAAAACATGTACACTATACACTACCTAAATAATGCATGATCGACCAGTGTTGGAAACTTGATTGCGAATGACTTGAACGGCCATCTAATTTTCATGTGTAGGTTGCACATTATTAGGCAGTGTGAATAGGGTAATGGAATAGTATGTAGTAAAACCAGGAATGGATCACACTGCTATGCAATGGGAGTCTTATATGCATAATATTTGCTATGTGGGATTGAGCAGTGAGGTAAAGCAATGCAGATCTGTGACTGTATTGACTGACATCCACCAGGTGGAAACACAGTCTGCCATTCTTGAGGCAAGAATCTTATTGAACTGCTTCCCATTCTTCATCATGCTGGCTGCAGCAGCTCTATTGTATAGCACACAATGTTGACTCAGCAGGACCCTAAATGGGATCGTATTCTACTGTAAAAACCTTGAAACCATTCTTGCAGAAGATGAGCATTTTGACCTAGTGACCAACTCTTCACCCTCATCACATCTCAGGGTCATGCACTTTGATTGTACTGTCGGTCGACCTGAAGAGGATATATATTTTATAATATATTATATATAGATAATATATATATATATATATATATAATATATATATATATATTATATAGTGACTTCTGTGTTTAGGAAGCCCTCTCACCAAATCCTTTACTTTTCCGTCGACACTAGTAGTAGCAAATGAAAAGGCAGCTGTCAGATGTACATGTTTTATTACAGAGGACTTCACATGCAAATCACATGTCTGGATTCCTTACTGCACAAAAGAAAATTTTAGCAAAAGACAAACCCCGTGGGTACCTGCAGGAGGGGGATGGAGGGGGGGCCGTGGGGGGGGGGGGCTTGTTTGTCGCAAAACACCGTCCCTTGGTTCTGTAGCTAATGGCATCAAAGGAGGCGGCTAAAAATATCCTTGACATCGAACCGCTGCCAGTGCAATCCAGCGCCTCTCATTGCCTCTCCCCTAGTCAAGAGGGGGGGGGATCAAGCTCAGCTGTTGCGGGTTATAAAAACAAGCAGCTCCCCTGCAACTCCAACACTGAGACAAGAGGGCACCAGCGAGCCTCCAAGAGTGGAGGAAAAAATCCTATGGAATAAAAAAGGGACTAGTACCCATTTGCTGGGATTTAACCTCTAATTGTGGTTATCAGCTTTTTCCTGGTACAGTAACATGCATCTGAGTTTGAATGGCACTCGTGAGAGTTTCAGCACTGATCAGGCTGCTTTGAGACTTGTGTGGCCTCCGTTTGCTCCTGGAAATGTATTATTTTCACTTTGCCAAAAACAAATAAGATGACATTTCCTTACGAAGCACCCAAGTACTTCTATAATTACCATATAGTTGGTAATAACCACATACCCATTTGGGTAGAGAAATTATGGACATCAATAAAAGCCTGATTCTTTTACATGTGTGATTTTTTTTTTATATTTAGCATTTTGTATAGTCTTAAAGTATATATTCAGGGGTCCCAAAGTAGTCAAGGAAACAAACAACTGTTCCAAGGCTGTATTAATGGGAGTCCCAGAGTGGCACAACTGGTAGGGAGGCAAAACCAGAAGGGACTGTTTCTCCTCATCGCCCTACAGAGGACCCTACCGGCCAGGCACCTAGTGAGCTCAGAGTGGACCTTCAGTTCACCTGAGCTGTGCCGGGAATTGCTGCAGTGAGGGGAAAAAATACTAAATGGACATTCTTAATTGTGGAGAAAAATCAGGGTTAAAAAATAATTGGGCTCTCCAAATATATATATATATTTTTGTAAAGTACATATTTCATTGAAAATGTCAGCTGGGTACTTTAATTGGCTTGCGAAAACTAAGCTGAAATGGTCCAAGCAGATTCCTCACAATAAGAGTGTTTCCAATGAAGACTCCAGGGGATACCATAAAATGAAGTGTTTACAAAGCTGTAAAGGTCTAATAGGCAGTATCACTGCATGGTAATTACATTTATTCCACATTTATTAAATCACTGCCGACCACCAAACAGACAACTGGGTCATTTAGATTTTTAAACAGTTGCTATAGTGAAAATGGAACTTCTCTCCCTAGACTGTTAGATGTTAACAGATCCAGGATCGAACCGCAATCAGGAAATGCAACAAACAATGAAACCAAATCCATTCATCCCGGGAGATAGTTTTACAATCAAAGTCCTCGCTTCATGGCATTTCCGCTGCTGAAATGTATTTTTTTTGTGCACAATTACCTCCCAGACCTTTTAGCCAAGGGGGAGTTTCATTTTCACAATAAAAAATAGATTTAAAAAATGAATAGTCCATTTTGGTGGCCAGCAGCACCTACCCTGGAAGGAATTATGCTTATATGCTTTAATGATAGATTACTAATTATATTTAGATTAGGAACACTATATATATATATCTCTTAACTTCATGCTGGGCAGAATCCATTTTCACATACTCGTTTCTTTAATTTGCTTTCCTGGGAATAAATCGTTTAATCCAGGGATTAACTCATCCCTCGTGGTAGGGCATGACCTGCTTTTGGAGATCAAAGACCTAATTAACACCTTTCACCTAAAACAGATCATTAACTCACTCAACCAGGCTGCTGACAGCAAACTCCCCTGCAAGAAGGCTGCATCCAGCAAACGCACAGCCACAGCCCTGTCATCACCACAAGCTATCTGAACACCTTACTATGTAAGCGAATTACTGAAGCCCTCTGAACAATGTTAATTCTTACTTTAACAATTTCAGCCATATGCTTTTGACTATGTGTGCATCTAAACATACATGCATTGTGCAATTCCATTCTATTTTTACAGGCTCTATTGAACCTTAAATGATTTCAGTCTATAACCCTTAAACCATACTAAAATATTGAAGGCATCAAGTAAAAAAGTAAGGCTTTGATGTTTGAGGTCTATGTTTTATTTGAACAAGTTACCAGTAAATGCAAGGCAAAATAGCAAGAGGCTAATGCCTAAGGAAACCTAGCAATTACTTGCAGAGGAAGCTACAGGACAGTGCTGTAAGCTATTGCCATTAATAGCTTCTCATATCATGAAAGCCAGCCTTTATAATGCAATTACATGTAATCATTTTTTCATGGCAAAAGCATATCAATGTGCAGTGAAGCACAGTCATAGCATACTGAAGGCATGGCAAATCGAAGTACGGTAAAGCAACGTAAAAGCTGTGGCTCTGGTAAAGCACACTAAATGATGCATTCAAGAAAATGCAGATTTAGATGTAGCTTTTTAAAAGGACACAATGATAGAAGGAGCTTCCATATGGTATCTCCATCTGCTCTGTGTAAGAAGGAATGATTGTTGAGGGGTCAGGGACCTTCTGCCTAGTTGAGTCTGATTCTCTTGACAGTAATCAAGAGCAGGGTTTCCCAATCCTGGTCCTGGGGGACCCTGTGTCTGCTGGTTTTCATTCCAACTGAGTTCTCAATTACTTAATCAAACCCTTAATTGATCTAATGTGCTTAATTAGACCTTTTTAATTGTTCTCAGCTCCTAAAAAGTTGCCAATTTCAAGTTGCTTATAAAATTGTATGATGAACTTGAAATTTCCAACTGTTTAAAAGCTGAAAACAATTAAAACAGGTCTAATTAAGCTAATGAATAGTTCAATTAAGGGTTTAAATAATTGAGAACAGTTGGAATAAAACTCAGCAGACACAAGGGGTCCCCCAGGACCAGGATTGTGAAACCCTGCTCTAGAGAGTAGGTTTTGAAGTCGGGTGCCAGTTAAGACCTCATAGCTCCTCAGACAGTAGACAGATGTATTTGAACACCCCATTGCTTCTGTAGTTCAGACTTTTTTTGTGCATATGAAATCAAACCATTGTAACTGTAAATCCTGGAATATTGTCAAAATAGGCAAATTAGCGATTGTCTAATTTAATTAATGACTTTAACAGACCACACATGCAAATCATTTAAAATAGTAAGAGAAAAGGAACACAAAGCCGCACATGTTAAAATTTGTTCAAGATGCCACATTAAAGCACAATGTAGTCTAGTTTCACACGAGTGCCTACTGTTTCTATATCACTGATTACTGACTGAAAAATTGCAATTCTCTCCCCCAGAGGTTTTCATGCAGGCAGGTATATAAAGGATATAATCTCAAATCTTGAGGAAGGCCATCAGATTGAAAGTGGAAGTGATTTTGTACCAGGAAGTAGAAGCAACTATACTTCAATTGTATTTAATTTTTTTTTTTTTTTTTTTTTTTTTGCAATATCTGTAAACTGCAAATCGAGGTACAAATGCTAGAAAAGACTCAGAAGATGCAAAAGATCTGGGCTCGTCTGCATTCGTGGTTTTAGAGCTTTTAACCTCATCTCACATTCGTACCGGCAGTGCATCACACAACGCTGCTTTGTACACTTACAAGGGGTAAGAAAATTCATTTTATGACCTTGGTTAGCACTCTTTTACTGCTCCTAACCTTGGCATCATGCCTAGTTTATTACGTTCTTTGCAGCACGCTCAGTATTATCACACACACAGTGTTTGTCTGACAGTGGCGACGATATGTGACCCTGTCTATTTATTTAGCTCTTATCTCTGTCCCTACTATCAAGCAGCTTAATAAGGTATGCAAAGAGTTACAGATGTTACACAACAAACACTGATTTTGCTTGTGAGAAGCATTCATCTGCACTAAAAACAGCTTGATTTAAACAGATTTCTAATAGGAGGGTGAACTGTGTTGTGATGAGCCGGTTTAGAAAAAAAAAAAATTGTAAAAATTGCAAAATAATATTGCCTAGGTGGCACTGTGCATTTACAGTGTTTCACCATTCTCTATGGGGATTGACTGTTGTCACTGTGATTAACATGTCACTACTGCATCATAAGTCTATGGCACTATTAATTTATAGTGTGATTATTTAAGCCATGATGTGTCCTCATTTGTGGACCGGGTACTTTGTCATTTTTAACTGGCATATATGCCTATTATTTAAAATGTCTTGAACTATATTGTTATGACAACTTCAGACCCTTTCACACTGAAACTTCTGCCCGGGTCCGGACCTAAGGATGTGGGGCGGCACACTTTGACCCAGGTTGAGTGAGACAAAATGACTGATTGTCGTTCATGAGCAGACGCAAAAACAAACAGCCACGCCTGCATGAAAGTTTCACTTCCGCAAGGAACATTTTTGTTTAGCCAAATTTTGGTTGATTGAGACACAGCATGAGTCAGACTGCAGCAGGAATGAAGAAAGATTTGCTCTTAAAAAAAAAAAAAAAAAATGTGGCTGATTGTTCAATCCATGGAAGCTTGGATGATAATGTCAGTAACAAGCTGCTTCCGGGGCACTGATACGGGATATTGTGTACTTGCTTCTCATTAGGGCTATAAACAAACTGATCAGGTGAATTGTGATTGTGCCCCCCCCCCCCCCCCCCCCCTCAAGATCCCCCCCCCCCCCCCCCCCCCCCCCCCCCCCCCCCCCATGGGGGGGGGGGGGTGGGGCCTCTAGAGTTCACAAGATAGGACGAAGTTGTTTATGTAGACTTTAGACATCTTTCTTTACAACTAGTTTAATTTCGATATATAATCTATATATATATATATATATATATATATATATATATATATATATTATTATTTTTAGTCATGTTTGTTGTTAGGGGTTAATTTGTAGCAGATTGCACCAGATCAGGTATCTTTGTTTGACAGGCGAGAATAATACACTTTTCAAAGGATGAACCATATGAAAAACAACAAAAATGTTTTTGCAAAAAATAACTATCACACGTACAATAAAATAACGCTTTCTTGTTTCATGAACTGAATATAAAAAGTGCATTCTAGGATAAAGTTAGGATAAGATTACTAGTTTCGTTACACTCCAAACGGCAAAAAAACTAGAACTACAATGTCATCGTACTGTTGAGATTAGTCAGCCCGCTGCTGGCATTGTTCAAAGATTATGTAAAAACACAGCTGGGCAAAGGTTGGCATGCAGCTAGCGACACCAGCAATAAGGCACGAAACCCTGATCCCCACGCAAAGCGTATATGGAAGCAACTGTAAATCAAGGTCAGGTCATTAGATCTAAAGTCAGAAATGCTATCCCTCTTCCTTAATTATAAGACCCAGAACCTTTTTTTTCACAATTGAACCCCTGATCATCGTTGTTAATGAACATGCCATTCACTATCCACGTCCATTTGCAGCCCCTGCAGATAACACTCAATGTTCTCCAGCCGGAACATTCTGTATCTTGTCAATATTCTCCAGTCGTTTCTACGCTCTGATTCTTTTGTGGAGAAGAAAGTCCATGTGATCTGTTTCCATTGAGTGGTTATAGAAAGTCATTAAAACCTGGCATCAACTCCTATTTGGTCTTGTCGAATCTAGGGAGTGCAATTACTAGTGTTTGTTTGTGCAAGATGTCAAGGTCTGTACACTGTGACACGCAAAAAATATACCGTCTTTGATACACAGGAGCTATGGTCTTGTAGCTCTTTGGGAGAATTACAAAATTTGTCTGTATATTTATGTGCGTGTGTATGTGTATATATATATATATATATATATATATATATATATATATATATATATATATATATAGACACACACGCACATAAATATACAGACAGAACAGGAAGACAATACAGAACTACTTTTTACACACATCCTATATAAATCATATCAAATTGGGAGACAGGTTAGTTTTAAATTGCCCAACAATTACTATTGCAGTCTGTGCCAAGGGCAACAGAACTGATTAGATCTCTCTAAATATGACCTATGTATGGTTGGGCTCTGTTGGCAGATGAGATTAATGCCATGACATACAAACAGTAGTGAAGGGAAACAAAGAACTGTTCTAATTCTGCATTAGTGTGGTAGCATAGAAATATATAGTACTAGGATGCAAGTAACATACACACATGGATGTGAAAAAGTAGTTCAACATGACTGAAATCCACTGATGTCCATGCTCAGTTAAAACACTCAAGACATACTGTAGCCTTCAATATGCCAACCAATCCCGAAGTCAGATCTCATGCATAAGCAGGACTCTGTGACCTAGATTCCAATACCTTGAAGAGCTTGTAATTTACAACCCAGAAAAGTACATTGAGATAGAATCTAGGAATTTTGCAAACAGATGGACTCATGAAAACCCATTTTAAAAAGTACTAAAGTATATTCATGGCAACTGTATACCGTAGAGTAATGTGCAAACCTCATACCTGCAGCCGCCCCCCACAAAGACTGAACCTGTTGCCCCTGTTTCCTGTAAGACGCTGAATTCTTTCCTTGCAAACCAGTAACGAACACCACAAACCAAAACAACAATGACGTAATGATCTGTTGCACACCAGAATGGCAGAGATTTCAAGCTTCTTTGCAAAACAAAAACATTAAGTTGGAAGAAAAGAAAAATCTGTTGCTAACGGTTAGGGTTTGGTGGCGCCGTGGTTTAATACACTATCGCCGGGTTCAAATACTGCAAAAGTCAAGAGAAATGACTTACAGCACAGCCCAGCAAGCAGCAGCTGTACACATCTGAGATAAGAGATTTGTGTTTTAAAGCCATAATTAGCCTCTTTTTTTTAATCTTTGCTAACGTTTTAGAAAGTAACTGTTTGCAGTATAACTTGACGTGCTTTGCTGCAAGCAAAATTCATTACTTTGGAATATCTGTGCTCGTACTCAAGGCAATGGTCC
>NC_054561.1:561423-596423 GCF_017654505.1 Polyodon spathula
TAACAAAAAACAACGTCTTTTATTCATAAATGCTAAACAATGACTGTTTCTGGATACTGTTAGACGGTGAATGCACTCTCAAAAATTTACTTAAGGATATCAAAATCTGTAAAAAAATACTTTCAAACATTTTGATTAAATATTTCTGTTCTAAAATGGATGTGTATTGTGTTCATCTCCCTCCCTTTAATTCAAAATTGTGTTTAAAATACTTGCTGATGGGCTGCAATTCAGTTTTCTGATAAATGAACACAGTGACTAAAGAAACATAAAAAAGAGTACATTTATTTTCCATCCATCCAAGCTGTACAATTGGAAATGAGAAACGCCATTAAATTATTAGTAACTGGCAGCTGAAGAATTGAAAAAGTATTACATCATCAACCCTTCCCAACAGTCCACAAAGCAAACACAGTTACAGGCCATTAGCTTTGATAGGATTTGTAACATAGCGTGAAATGTGAGCAATCTAATAATAATTAAAATACCAAAAGTGCAACAGCAGTCATTCATATTATTGCATTGTCCACATTTTGTACCATAAAAAAATGTACAGGTATAAAATATACAGTTTTCGGTTTTTACAATTTGTTTAAATGCATCTGAAGAAATAACAGTCACTGAGTGACCCTCCATAGCTCCCTTTTGGTAACAAAAATTTAAAAAAAAACTTCCTCCGATTGTCAGGTACACGTTCCCTGTGCAAGGTGTTCAGTGCCTATTTAGCTATATATTGGACCTGCATTTATTTATTGAGTTTGTTAACCAGGAGGGTTGCTCACAGTGTTATATATATATTACACACATACAATGTTTAATACTTGCACACATTATTTGTTTAAAATTCAGTACCTGCATCAGGTACACAATATTCTGATTGACGTACACATTACCTGTACACTGTATCACTTTCTCAGTATGTGTGTAGAAATATACAAGAGAGGCCCTGCAGTCCTTCAATCGAAAAACCATGTGGCACTACCAGGGAAGATCTGACTAGCAAGAATGGAGAGCGAGTTCCAGTATTTCACTACAGGTTCTTTAGCGATTGCTTTGAAAACCCCCAGGATGTTGCCACATGGTGGCAACACTAACTGTTAAAATGCTTTCAGGACTGTGGATTTGCTTTCTGTTATTCACATGTGACTGGTTTGATCCCCTATAGTGGTAAAGCCACTGCTTTTTAAACAGTAGAGCAATTAGCTGCTGACACTGAGGAGGTTATTTCTGAGAACAGTTTCCTTTTGGCTGCCATTGAGATAAGAGACCAAAAGAGAAGTCTCTTGGATCTCCACAGGGGGTGGTTCTGTTGTGTAATAAAGTTCTGTGCCACTGCAGTGCAGTTCGATCCTATTGTGCAGGACTGGATTGAACACCTTTCCTGCTTTTCACGTAAAGAATGATAACCAAGCATCTTGTTACTCATGAAGGTAGAAGAAAGAGCAAACTGGTTACTATATAGACTGAAAGCTGGATAGCGGCAGCTAAAAGACAGTCATGTCACTTCCAGAGAATACCGATAAATTAACTCTTTAAATAACCAGGAGGTGCAGCATGCCTGACTGCCAGCTCTTCCAATCACCTTCAGTGATAAAGCCCATCCTCTTTCTCCTGGCCACTACCCTCCAGAGGAGCATCTGCACAGCCCTGCCTTTCCTCCCAGTCTGTTAGGAGCGAGGCTCCCTCACCCCACTCCAGGCCTTTGCCAGCCCCAGGTACTCGGGGTTCTCTGCTGTGGGGGTGCTGAAGCTGCTTACCTCTGCAGGTGTGAGCCCCGCACCGGGCCTTCCTGCTGGGTCCATGTCCCAATAGTAGGGGTTGTCAAAGGCAGGGGAGCTGCTGCCGGGGGGCTCCTGGAGGCTCAGATACTCAGGGTTCTCCACTGCGCCCCCGAACCCGTTGGGCAGGCACTTGCCTCCCTCTCTCGAGGAGCTCTGTCCGGGCACAGGGCATGGCCGCTCCAGGGTCCAACTGTCCTGCCGTCGCTGAGCCAGACTGCCGGAACATGGGCTCTGATCCGCCTGGTTCATATACTCTAACAGAAAAAAGCAAACAGCAAGTAATGAGAGATACAGATAGAGATACACAGACAAAGATAGAGATACAGACACAGATAGAGATACACAAAAACACAGATACACAGATAGACATACAGCAGACTCACCAGGCCGGGACAGTGTGGAGGTAGGGGTGATGTAGCCATCGATCTCCAGGTCTCCTTCAGTGTCCTGCCCCAGGCTCAGTGTGGGGTCCTCACAGTATCTTTGTGCTATGCTATTGTCCCTGCAGGGGGCATTGTGGGGCAGTGGCCCTGCTGCCCTGTCTCCCTCCACAAACACAGAGTCTGAATACCCCCCGGCAGAGCGCTCGGAGACACTACGGGCCAGAGAGGGGTACTGACTCCACCCCCCTGTTGACACCAAGGGGTACTGGCCATGCCCACCACGAGGCAGTGTGGGATACTGGCTCTGCCCCAGAGTGGTGACTGAGGAGTACAGACTTCTGCCCCCTGAAGTCCCCTCCCCCTCCAGAATGTGGTCAGTGCTCTGTGGAACAGGAAAGAGCTCTTACAAGTCTCTTTCAACATATTTATCACACAGCATTAACTAAAGCAACTTCTAAACTGAGCTGCAGTTTCTTCATTCAGATTTTGCAGTGTCCTGATCACTAACCCATTAGAAACAATCATTACTCTCTGTGTTCTAGATCATTAATCCATTAGAGGCGATCCTGTCTCTCTGTATTTAAGATCATTAACCCATTAACGATTGTGTCTCTCTGTGTTCAAGATCACTCACCCCGTTGGACGGGACCCTAGTTCTCCCGTTGGTGGACGGTTCTGTTCCAGTTCCGAAGAAGCCTGGCTGGGGGACAAGGTACTCCTCAGCGTCCAGGAGCTCTTTGATGTTCTCCTCCTCCTCCAGCAACGTGCGGAAAAAGTGACTGTCGACTGGACTGGCCAGATTCATCTGCTCATCATTCTGAGAGAGGGAGACAAAATCAGCAGAGAAACATACTGAGAGTAAAATCGAAGTCGAGGGTCTAGGCACGGACAAGCACTGCTGTAATTGTCAATGCAATTTCACTGCTTACTGCTATCCAGCTCTCTGCAGCTCATGCTAAAAATGTCCCAAATCCCCACTGCATAATCCGCAACCCCCCCCCAGTCTCCTTTCCCCTACCTGGATGACCACGTATCGGGGCGGGTCTCGCGCCATGCCAGTGAATTCCGTCACCAGCTCTCGGAACTTGGGCCGGCTCTCCGGGTCGATCATCCAGCCTGAAAATAAAAGAGATGCACCTGGAATTCAACTGACACTTACCCTAAACACAGTGGACAGAACAAGTCAGTTAAACACATAGCCAGGAAGTGCCCTTGCGGGGCGATACTGTGGGGGGACTCACACTTCACCATGATCATGTAAACATCGATGGTGCAGATCAAGGGCTGGGGGAGCCGCTCCCCCCCCTCTAGGAGTTCCGGAATTTCTCGAGCTGGGATCAAGTCATACGGCTTTGCTCCGAAAGTCATTAGCTCCCAAACGGTGACTCCTGGAGAAGCAGACCTTTGGAATATTACTTTCTCACTACAGGAGTCTGTAGTTCCCAAAATGTAAGTGCGAACACATAGGCAAGTAAGTAGTATAGAAATACTCGTCAAAACAGCTCTAGTCACCACAGAGTCAATGCTGTTCTAATTAGTGCTGCTCTAGTCAGTACAGAACCAATGCTGCTCTAGTTAGTACAGTCAGAGCTCTTCTCATCAGTGCAGCTCTAGTCACCACAGAGTCAATGCTGTTCTAATTAGTGCTGCTCTAGTCAGTACAGAGTCAATGCAGTGCTAATAGTGCTGCTCTAGTTAGTACAGAATCAGTGCTGCTCTAGATAGTACAGAGTCAATGCTGCTCTAGTCAGTACATAATCAGTGCTGATCTAATCAGTGCTGCTCTAGTCAGTACAAAGCCAATGCTGCTCAAGTCAGTGCTGCTCTAGTCAGTACACTGGGCAGTATGTACCGTAACTCCAGACATCACTCTGATGTGTAAACTTCCTGTGTAGAATTGACTCCAGAGCCATCCACTTTATTGGGACCTGCAGACAAAAAGGCAGGTATCAGTGGGCTGGCCAACAACACATTCGATCATCACTGGCCAATCTAATTGATTACTGGCTGCCTTTAACCAGATTGGACTAATACTTCGTTTCCATAGTCAAACCAATTCGAGTGTGCTCAAGCGCTCTTGGGTTATCCTGGATTTTACAAAACTCGAGTTGAGGTGCAACGCAACTTGGCTAAAAACTGAGTTTCTCGAGTTATACGTGAGCTGGACAAGCCTCACTCATGTTATCATGAGAGGTGGCCAGATAGTAACCAGGTAACCACATTACTGTATCATTGTTATTGACATTGTAACATTGTTATCACCAAACACAGCAATGGATACTTTTCCAGAAAATTCACTGCTGCAGACTGTCTTGTGATATTGGACGGTGTCTAAAATCACATCTAAACTGTCATAATAGCGGAATGTTTTGCGATTGTTTCCACTTTTGTTATTGCGGTCCTTCATTTTTTCTCTATTCCAATTTTTTATTTTTTTCCTTACATTGGAGCGCATTCCTACTCTCACCCATAGAAAGTAGAAACTGACTAATATTTTAAAAGGAAAAATATCATTGAAGCTGATTTTGAATGACCCGATCTCCACAAACAGTAATAACGTATAATAACGTTTCATCATGAATCCACGTTGCATAATGTGCTCTCATGTTAAATCTGGGTTTTTTAGGTTTTTTTACTGAGTTAAAATACAGGTAAGCTATTTTGATTTTTCAAACAATAATTTGTAACTGACACTGGCTTTCATAGAGATCATTGCCAAGACCTGGGATTCCATAACTAGAGATGTATTTTCTGCTCGGCCCGAATTAATTCAGGCCAGCCGGTACAGTGAAATGGTACCAAAGAACCTGGGTATGTGCCTGAATTGGAGGCAAACTCGAGTTTTACAAAAACATGGAAACGCAGCATGGGGGGGGGGGGGGAATTAGGGTGTGTGCTGGAGATGGCTTGACTATGGAAACGAGGTGTAAAAATAAATGGTCCCCCTCTGTGAAGCCACGCCTATCTTGATCATTGCTCACTAAGGGTCGATCGGAACGAGGATCAGTACCTTCCCTCCGTCAGCGTGGTATTCCGTCTCATCGATGTCCAGCAGTCGTGCGAGGCCAAAATCAGTGATTTTCACGTGGTTGGGGTTTTTCACAAGCACATTGCGGGCTGCCAGGTCCCTGTGCACCAATCGCACTTCCTCCAGGTAACTCATGCCCTGGAAACACAAAGACTGACTGTGACTCCCTTGAGCCCCAATTCTTACAAACGCTTAACATATAATTATTGAACAAGGGGGAGTCCCCTCATTCCTAAGCAACAGCCTATAACAGTATCCTATAACAGTTAAAATTGGGAGCGCTGTAACTGTTGTAGGGAATACCGTTCTGTTTGGCTGATTGGGGTGTTAATAAGTACTTGGATGTGATCACTGTTCTCTCTCACAAACCCCCTCTGCTCAATGTGTGCTGATGGGATTGTGTGTATGGTTGTGTGTGTGTGTGTGTACGGTTCGTACCTTGGCAATCTGCACACACCAGTTGAGCAGGTACTGGGAGCCGATGTGGTCCTTGTTCTCTCTTACATAGTCCAGAAGGCAGCCATAGGGCATGAGCTGAGTCACTAGCTGCACTGTGGAGGTGAGGCAGATCCCCAGCAAGCGGCACACATAGGGACTGGCAACCCCCGCCATCACATATGCTTCCTAGTGAACAGAGAGAGGGGTTACCACCTCACAAATCCTAACCCTCACCCCCTAACCATAACCCTCTCATTCTGTTACTCACATCCAGGATCTCCTTGTTGGCTTTGGGTGATGTGTTTTCCCGCAACACTTTGATGGCCACAGGGATCTTCACATGCTCTCCGTCCGGAGCCCAGATTCCCTGCAGAGTGGAGGAGAGGAAAGGATGAGATGAGAAATCCAGATGTTCTTGGGTTACAGGGAATACTGTTATACTACACAGCTGCACTGACTGTAGGTCTTACCTTGTACACGGTCCCAAATGCTCCCGATCCCAACACTCTGACCTTCTTCAGCTCTGTCTCCTTCAAGATCCTCATCTGGGCTTGGTTTGGCAGGGCGCCACTGGGGGTCAAAGGCTCCACCAGCTGAAGAGAAATGATATTGGGTCAGAACCAATCTCAGAGATCAGATATCAATACTAGCCCCAGTCTCCCAGTCCCACTGTTCTCCTGTCCTACAGTCCTATGTACCTCATGCTCCTGCAGTAACCTCCTCATAGTCTCCTTCCTCTTCAGGTGTTTGCGTCTCCTCAGGTAGGTCACTAGCAGGGCCAACAGGATAAGGAACAGCATGACCCCACCCACTGCAGCAGCGATGGAGGTGCCTGGGCTGGAGAGGAGAAGGTGTGAAAACTAAAGTCCGATTGGAGAAGGTATGAAAACTGGAATCTGATTGGAGGAGAAGGAGTATATGCAGTTTTACCCAGGTTTCTGGTTGATAGGGCAGCCCTTCTCATCCAGTGTGGAGCATCTGTAAGGAAACAATGAAAGCATAACTATGAACAGAAACAAAAAAGACTGCTGCAGACATGAGTCTGTACGCATGTGTGTGTGTGTGTGTGTGAGGGCTGGTGTGTGTGTGTGTGTGTGAAGGCGGGTGTGTATCTGTGTGTGAGGGAGGGCGGGGGGGTGTGTGTGTGAGGAAAGATGTATGTGTGCATGTGTGCATGTGTGTGTGTGTGAGGACGGATGTATGTGTCCATGTGTGTGTGTGTGAGGGTGGGTGGGTGTGTGCGTGTGAAGGCTTGTGTGTGTGTGTGTGTGAGGGCAGGTGTCTGTGTGTGTGTGTGTGAGGGCGGGTGTGTGTGTGTGTGTGTGTGTGTGTGTGTGTGTGTGTGTGAAGGTGGGTGTGTGTGTGTGTGTGAAGGCGGGTGTGTATGTATGTGTGAGGGCGGGTGCCTGTGTGTATCTGTGAGGGTGGGTGTATGTGTGCGTGTGTGTGTGTGTGTGTGTGTGTGACTCACGTATGAGTGCAGTTGCTCTCGCAAGTCTGGCACACATTGTTGTCATTGGGATATTTCCAGATGGTGACAAAGTCCTCCCCCTTCACCCCACTGGGGCACCTCTCCACACAGGACAGCTCGTCTTTGAAATGACGACACTCTAGACACTGATGAGCACCCTGCCAAAAGAGGGGTCAGAGGTCAGGCACGACACACAATGCACCTCCCACCCTGTGAGGCCAATCCCCCAGGTTGCAGTCTTACCGGGCCGGTGCAGGTGTAGCTGTTGTTCTGTGGCAGACACTCCGAGTGGCAGGAAACACAGTGTGAGCCATCGACATGCTCCCGGTCATCCCTGCAGAGAACAAAAGCAATCCCTCATTACCAAGGCAAGAAGCAGTGCAGTCATCCCTGTGAGTGAGACCAGGGACAGGGACCAAAAACAAGGCTGGGCTACGGTCCGGGCCAGTGTGTGGATCTTCTCTTATCGACAATGTTTAGGTATTCTCTCCTCTTACCCCTCATGGATGTTACATGACTTGACACACTCAAGTCCGCGTAGGAAACCATCACAGGAAACACACTGGCTGGGTCCTGGCCCCCAGCAACTCCCATTGGTGCAAAGGTGGTGACACTCCCTGCCTTCTGCCACTGTGGAGACAAGAACAATCCAAAATCAACCAATCAGAGATCCACATGCAGGTGAACCAATCGGTGATAAATGGCATGCTGGCGTGCTGACAGCTCAGGTAGTGATGTAGAGGAAGTTGTCATACCGCAGAGCTCAGCTGCTTTGTTGGCACTCTGGATGACCTCTGGCTGCCGGTTCTTGAAGATGGTTTCCCAGAGGATTGTGGACGTATAGCAGAGCCTAGGGTTCTGGTGGATCAGAACCAGACCCCCACTGACCTCTTTCAGCGAGCGAAGACCCAGTGCCTCAATGTTCAGTTTCTGAATTCCAAGAGCAAACACACCCCTGGCGAGAGAGGGAGAGAGTGTGTGAGAGAGACACAGAGAGAGAGAGAGAGAGAGAGAGAGAGAGAGAAAGGGAGAGGAAGGAGGAACAGCGAGAGACAGAGAGACAGACAGAGGGTCAGAGTGAGAGAGAGGGAGGATAGCAAGAATGAATACAGAGAGCATCAATCAGGTTTAATATGACTTCACCTGTACAGCATGCGTCCGCGAATCACAGCAAGGTTCGCAAAGACACTCAGATCGGTCCAGTTATCAGGCCAGGCTTCAATGTAAAGGAACCCTGAAAGTGAATAAGACAGTGTGGAAAAATGACCTCTCAGTAATGAAGTGTGGAGGCAGGACCTCTCAGTAATAAAGTGTGGAGACAGTGTGGAGACAGGACCTCTCAGTAACACAGTGTGGAGACAGGACTTCTCAAGTAACAGAATACATTGCTCTTACCTGTGATCTCTGTGACGCTCTTAAACACATTCAGTTTCCTCAGATCCAGGGCAGATGTGTTTGTTGCTAGATCACTGAATGCAATAAAAAGAAACATTAACAACAATGGCATTTTTTTCTCAGTAAGTATAGGGCAGAGCTTTTCTGTCACTGCGAGTCTTACCCCTGGAAAGTCTCTGGCAGGAAGGCCAGGTCACCGAAGATCTTGGAGCAGCCGATGAAGCGTTCGATGTTGGAGGAGTTGACAGCAAGGACCCCTCTGAGGGAATTCATCCCAAGACCATCACAGACTGAGGAGCAGGAGGAGTGAGCAAGGGAATACATTTAATACACAATCGTACTCTCAGTGCAATCACATACAAAGGGTGCTCACCTTTAGGACATGGGCCATTGCATTTTTCACACTTCTGCTCCCCATTCACTATC
Organism: Polyodon spathula; assembly: GCF_017654505.1. Taxonomy (NCBI): domain Eukaryota; kingdom Metazoa; phylum Chordata; class Actinopteri; order Acipenseriformes; family Polyodontidae; genus Polyodon; species Polyodon spathula. The sequence goes on from NC_054561.1 coordinate 570,346, forward strand.
ACCTCCTGAGTGTCAGGCGGGCACACGAGAGTGCAGGAGCCCACAGTCGTGGCAAGGTAATTATCTGGAGTGAGTGAGAGGAGAGAGTCACAAAGAGAGAGTGAGAGGAGAAAATGACAGTGGGGAAAGAGTGAGAGTTTAAGAAAGCAGAAATGAGAAAAGATGGGAGAGGAAGAGACACAGAGTAAACACACAAGGAGAGCAGAGACAGGAAGGGATGCATGGCGGGCTCACATGGGCACTCAGTGACACAGGTGGCTCCAAAGCTGTACTTCCTGTCCTTGTTGGGATCTGATTGGTAGGTGACAGGGTTGTAGACAGTCAGGGGCGGGCAGTTTTCCTTGCAGGTGCCGCTGTCATTGAAATGTCGGCATGCCTGAGAGAGGAGCAGAGTGGGGCTCAGACACAATTACAGCAGCACAATGTGGAGACAATCAGACACAACTACTGAGATCAGGACTGTGCAGCTAAACTGTCAAATCGGACAGTCAGTAACTTTGGGTTCACTTTTCTAATCAAGAATATGTTTAATTGAGGACACATATCTATGACATCTGTAATTAGGGTAGGCAGTGTATGCATGCAGGGTTGCCTCTGATAGTGTGTGCATGCAAGGTTGCCTCTGACAGTGTGTGCATGCAAGGTTGCCTCTGACAGTGTGTGCATGCACGGTTGCCTCTGACAGTGTGTGCATGCACGGTTGCCTCTGACAGTGTGTGCATGCAGGGTTGCCTCTGATAGTATGTGTATGCAAGGTTGCCTCTGACAGTGTGTGCATGCAGGGTTGCCTCTGACAGTGTGTGCATGCAGGGTTGCTTCTGACAGTGTGTGCATGCAGGGCTGCCTCTGACAGTGTGGGTCTCTTCATTGCAACTCTGACAGTGTGATTCTCTTGATGTAAGTTTCTCTTACCAGGCAGTCAGTGTCTTTGGGCCCGGTGCAGCCGGCAGCACATTGTTGATGGCAGCAGTCACTGGAAAGGGATCCCTTACAGCGCTGGCAGCCCGAGGCACACTGGTGAGTCACTGCAGAGGAAGGACAGGCACTGGCATTGATACAGCAATGTTCACTTGCAGCTATACATTCACGCAGACATGCTGACACACAGACACGAACAGACACACAGACAAACAGACAGACCGTCACACACACACACAATCACAGAGAGAGACAGATAGACAGAGACACACAAAGACAGACATTGGTGGGACTCACATGTCTGACAGTGCTGCTCTCCAGCCCCCCAGCAGGACTGATTACAGGCTGCAGAGCATGGTGCACCTGAGAGAGAGAGAGAGAGAGAGAGCGTGTGTGTTAGGGTTAGCGGCCACACAAGAGTGAAGACACTGCTGTGCGCAGGTGACTCAGTAGGTCTATCCCCCATGCAGGATAGACTGACTGAGTCACTGCTGGAGACAATACTGCGCAACATGGGCCCTGGTGGATAATCTGAAGAAAACAAAAATTGTGATTTTCCAAAAAAAGCCAAAAAATAACCAGGAAAAAATGTCATTCTTATTAAATAACAAAGAAAGAGACCACAGCCTCTTGTACAACTACCAAGGACACACTTTAAGTGCATTGTGAAGCTTTAAAGCAACAATCAAAACAAGAGAAAGCTCTCAGAGCATACTACACAATTAAAAAACAAATGGCCACATTTAACCCTCCAACGAAACTGAAACTGCTTAACATCATACAACCAATTCTGCTCTATGGCAGCGAAGTCTGGGGCCCACCACGAGTATAAAGAACACACAGTGGGACAAAACTTCCACAGAAACCACACACCTGCGCTTCTGTAAAGAGCTACTGCACTGACACAGAGAAGCCCCCAGCAATGGACTAGGGAGAGTGTCTCGGCTGATCCCCACCCAGAAAAGAATCACCCAGTTCTGGCTCCACCTAAGACACAGCAGCCCAAACCCCCTCCACTTCCAAGCCCTTGAATCCTCCATGGGCAGTACAGCTAAACCCTCGCTACAGTCCTACATCACATCCCTGTACAGACACACCAGCTTTAACATCCACAATAGCACTGACTCTGAGCCCAGCAGCAAGACAGCTCTGAGAAAAGCTGTAGGATCTGCCCTGATAGAGAAATACACCATCTACTGGAGAGAGAAGATTAAAAGCCACATTAAACTCCACCTGTACAGAGAATACACCCTCTACTGGAGAGAGCAGATTAAAAGCCAAACTAAACTCCACCTGTACAGAGAATACACCCTCTACTGGAGAGAGCAGATTAAAAGCCAAATTAAACTCCACCTGTACAGAGAATACACCCTCTACTGGAGAGAGCAGATTGAAAGCCAAAATAAACGCCACCTGTACAGAGAATACACCCTCTACTGGAGAGAGCAGATTGAAAGCCAAAATAAACGCCACCTGTACAGAGAATACACCCTCTACTGGAGAGAGCAGATTAAAAGCCAAAATAAACGCCACCTGTACAGAGAATACACCCTCTACTGGAGAGAGCAGATTAAAAGCCAAACTAAACTCCACCTGTACAGAGAATACACCCTCTACCGGAGAGAGCAGATTGAAAGCCAAAATAAACTCCACCTGTACAGAGAATACACCCTCTACCGGAGAGAGCAGATTGAAAGCCAAAATAAACTCCACCTGTACAGAGAATACACCCTCTACCGGAGAGAGCAGATTAAAAGCCAAACTAAACTCCACCTGTACAGAGAATACACCCTCTACTGGAGAGAGCAGATTGAAAGCCAAAATAAACTCCACCTGTACAGAGAATACACCCTCTACTGGACAGAGCAGATTAAAAGCCAAAATAAACTCCACCTGTACAGAGAATACACCCTCTACTGGAGAGAGCAGATTAAAAGCCAAACTAAACTCCACCTGTACAGAGAATACACCCTCTACTGGAGAGAGCAGATTAAAAGCCAAACTAAACTCCACCTGTACAGAGAATACACCCTGGCCGAATATCTAAACAAAACATAGGATTAGTGATCACAAGCTAGCCATTGAAACAGGCAGGTATAGAGTACAGTGGAAACCTGGGGAAGTCAGAATCTGTACCCAGTGCAACAGTGGAGAGACTGAAATGGAGAGCCACTTCATCCTTCAGTGTGAAAGATACAGAGAGCTGGGAGAGAGCCTCAGAGTAGCAGATCATATAGAGGGTTTCCTACTCAAGAGCCAGGAAAACTACAGGTTCTTGTGGGAGAGAAAAGAGAAGGAGCATTAATAGCTGCAGGATGTGTAGCATCCTGTCATAGAGACAGAGTTCCACCCCAAAGATGTTTGTGTTCTAGCTTTGGCAATATGTCTTCTGCTTGTCATCCAATAAAGCATTTGAATTGAACTTGAGAGAGATAGAGAAAGAGAGAGAGAGAGGGAAAGGGAATGCATTCCCAACCTAATATTCCCCTCTCCTCCCCTCCATTCCCCCTTCCCCACTCACAGGCTGATGTGCGTGATGCTGTATCAATGATCACGTTGTATTTGTTGCCCTGATCCAGAACGTCTTTCCATTTAACAGTCTCTGGATAGCACAGTTGAGAATTCCCAGAAATCTTCACTGCTCCTAGCAGGATTTCTGTAGAACAGTAAAAACAAAAAATTATTCTACTCTATAATACATCGTCTCCCTTCCTCACTGGTTATCGGTCTCCCTTCTCCCTTCCCTTCTCTCCTCTCCTCTCACCAGTCAGGTTCCTCATGCGGAGCTCCCTCAGCATGCTGTTGTTCAGCACCGACAGGGCGAAGGTGTCCTGGTAGAGCTGAGTGCCGCGGATGATGCGGAGATTCTCCAGAGGAATGAAATCAACGGCCGTGTCAGCGATGAGAACGTAGCCCTGCACCTCCGTGATACCCTAGAGGATAAGAGAGAGGGAGGAGGGGAGAGATAGAGAGATAGGTCAATGGTGCTCTGTAGGGGTTCCCTGAAGGAGAGGAGTCTTACAGCAGCAGCTCTCACTCCGATCACACCGTGCAAATCTGAAGCCAGGTCCAGTGCAGGGCAATCCTCCACTCTTCAGCTGCACAGAGACACTGTCCCCCAAACCCAAACCACTGCTCCCCTCACAGACACACTGTCCCCCAAATCACTGCTCCCCTCACAGACACACTGTCCCCCAAACCCAAACTACTGCTCCTCTCACAGACACACTGTCCCCCAAATCACTGCTCCCCTCACAGAGACACTGTCCCCCAAACCCAAACTACCGCTCCTCTCACAGACACACTGTCCCCCAAATCACTGCTCCCCTCACAGAGACACTGTCCCCCAAACCCAAACTACTGCTCCTCTCACAGACACACTGTCCCCCAAATCACTGCTCCCCTCACAGAGACACTGTCCCCCAAACCCAAACCACTGCTCCTCTCACAGACACACTGTCCCCCAAATCACTGCTCCCCTCACAGAGACAATGTCCCCCAAACCCAAACCACTGCTCCTCTCACAGACACACTGTCCCCCAAATCACTGCTCCCCTCACAGACACACTGTCCCCCAAATCACTGCTCCCCTCACAGAGACACTGTCCCCCAAACCCAAACCACTGTCCCCCAAATCACTGCTCCCCTCACAGAGACAATGTCCCCCAAACCCAAACCCAAACCACTGCTCCTCTCACAGACACACTGTCCCCCAAATCACTGCTCCCCTCACAGAGACAATGTCCCCCAAACCCAAACCCAAACCACTGCTACTCTCACAGACACACTGTCCCCCAAATCACTGCTCCTCTCGCAGACACACTGTCCCTCAAATCACTGCTCCCCTCACAGAGACAATGTCCCCCAAACCCAAACCCAAACCACTGCTCCTCTCACAGACACACTGTCCCCCAAATCACTGCTCCCCTCACAGACACACTGTCCCCCAAATCACTGCTCCCCTCACAGAGACACTGTCTCTGAAATCACTGCTCCCCACACAGAGACACTGACCCAAAACCCAAATCACTGCTCCCCACACAGAGACACTGTCTCTGAAATCACTGCTCCCCTCACAGAGACACTGACCCAAAACCCAAATCACTGCTCCCCTCACAGAGACACTGTCACCCAAATCATTGCTACCCACCACACCTTGAGGAAGTCCAGGTCAAGCACCCCCTGCAGGTGAGTGATCTCCAGGTTTCCCTGCACCACCTGGCAGCCAGTGTAGAGCTTCTTCAGAGTCTCGTACTGATTCTGCACACTGGAAGGCAGAGCCAGCTTCATAAGAGTGCCAGTGCACACTGCAGGAGAAGAAGAAAGAAAGGTGTGAGGCAGGAGTGAGGCAGTCTGAGAGGAATCTGTGCACAAAAAAGGGGGAGAAGGTATTAATAACCCTTGTCAGCTTTAATTTCTTCCTGATCACTTCCTGTGAGCGTGTGGTTCAAATTCAAACAGGAAAACGATACTGCATAACTTCCTGCCATGCTTCCTGTGGTGGAATTGGGTTATCCACAGTATGGGGAGAGATTCACACAACCCCCCCCCCCCCCCCCCCCCCCCCCCCCCCCCCAAACAGCTGGGGGAGAGGATCACACAACCTACCCCACTCCATCTCTCTCTCATACCGTTCCTCTCTGTCACACACTCTCTCCCTCTCTCTCACACACACACACACTCTCCCTCATACACCCTTCCTCTCTCTCACACACTCCCTCTCTCTCTCACAGACTCTCTCTAACACACACATTCCCTCTCACTCTCTCTCTCTCATACACTCACTCTCTCACCCCTGCTCAGATCTCTCCAGATCACAATGCAGTGAAAGTGCTCTAATAAAGTCATCTCCTCTGAGGGACACATTTTCTGGATGACTGTACACGGTATCATAGCAACAAGCCATAGTAGGCTGAGAGCCTGGCTGGCAGATTGGAGTGTTACCCCTCCTGCAATTCACCAGCAGTGGGGTGGTGCGCACAAGAATCGGCCCTCGGGGGGGGGGGGGGGGGCTAGGGGCTAGACAGAGGGGTTGCAATGCCCTGCAGAGAGGTCACTCCACTCTCCCCTTGACTTGGCAACTTTTACAACACCCCGGTCCTGGTGAGTACTCTGGAATTTTTCTGAATTCAAATTCGTAAACTTCATTTTTTTTTTTAAGGTGTCTGAAGCACATCAGCTATTTATTTTATTCATACTACAAATGTGCCTTTCAATTACAAAAGACTTGTTCCTGCTGTTAGCCACACCTTTAATTTCTCCTCGGTGACGTGCCGTCTCCAAAACAAACAAGCCTCCTTCTCTCTGTGCATCATTGACTGCAACCCTCCTCCCTCTCTCTCTGTGTGGAATTAGCCACACACACTTAGCCATTCAGTAATATAACTGCACCACAATCTAGTGGCTGTTGTTTCGGTTTAAATCAGAACCAACCCCCTCTCGCAAACTAGAGAGACAGACTTAACCTGTTAGACACGTCATACAGCACTCTTCTCTACTGTCTGAAGTAACACAGCAAGCTGATTCCCTGGAGAACTATCACACTGACTCCCTGGAGAACTATCACACTGACTCCCTGGAGAACTATCACACTGACTCCCTGGAATACAATTACACTGACTCCCTGGAATACAATCACACTGACTCCCTGCAGAACTATCACCCTTTGTCTCTTACACCCTAGCACCCTAAACCATTCAATTACATAGTAATTATCCATCCAAGATGCAATGGGCAAGAACACCAAACTCCAGTCTGATTGTATGCAGATGGCAATCTAATACAGAAAGCAAGGCAGATATGGTAGAATTATTCAAGAGACATGGCTCTTTATTCAGTGATTATGTTTGACGAGTACTCGGAAAATCTTCATTAAAAAACTTGCCTTCTGGGTTTAGACTCACTTTCCAGTCAGACTCCTGTATTGCTGCGTGATTTGAAATGTTTTCTATTTCAATTCAGCTGCACAGTTCCGTTGTAATTTAACCAACCCGTCACCTCTAGTTTCCCATTGTGTTTGTTCCCAGTAGATAAGACTGTGTTTGTTCCCAGTAGATAAGATAGCAGCAATCTTTCAGCCGTTGAACCAGAATTGCTGACCTTTGAAATGTCTGTTACAAAGTGTGTGATTTTAAAAACAATAAAAGGTAAACTGCCAGAGCCAATCAGATTCCAGTTTCATTGATGTCAGTTCCTGTGCTCTGGGTATTGCTTTATTTCTGTATTCATTAACTGTAGTACAGAATACCTTCATTAAACAAGTGGCACTACAATCCCAAGGGTGAACCTGAAAGGCTTTCATCAATCGATCTTTATTTTATATAAAGTACATCAACTTGTGTTACTTCACTGCGCTTCTCCTCAGTTAAATGACACGTAATGAACTCCTTTTGACATTCCTATATGAACTGAAGCGTGGAATCATGCTGAACTGCAGACCCCCAGCACACAGCAGGTTCCTGTTTTGTTCCTCACCACACTCTTTTAGAAGTTTTTAAATAAAGAAACAACACGGGCCTCCCACCAGCAGCTCCACGGGATGGAGCAGTTCTTGCCATGGCTGTTTACATGCCAGGATCTGCACTATTATTCCTGGAACTGGATTCTTCTGTGGTGTTTAAATCAACACAAGCACACATGATTGTTCCTGCTGAGATCTTTACCAGCCCTGCAGACAGCAGAGATTACCTTGGGACAGAGCTACTAAGCTTATCAGCCACTGCAATGTCTAATGTTGTGAAACTAGAATAAAAAAACAACATCTGGTCCTGGAAATGACATTCTAGTTTGAAACATTAACAGACAAAACTAACCAAAAACGTGTTAGTGAATTTCCTGGACTAGCAGTGAAAGACCTGAGGCTGCATTAGTGATGTGAACACTTATTTACTCAATAACCCTAATCCTAACCCTAACCCTATCCCTGACCCTAACCCTGTTGTCATATATTCCCAACCACTGCTGTAAACAAGGAATTACACCTGTCAGTGTCCTGTCCTTTTTATCACAATTGGAGCAGTTCTCTAAGTAAATATTTAATTTAAATAATTAATAATATAAGCAAAAGTGTACTTGTGACATCTATCTATCCATATCTGTCTATCCATCTATCTATATCTATCTATCTATCTATCTATCTATCTAACTACATCTTTATTTCCTTTTTTTAATGACTTTTATTGGCTCCACAAATGCCAGTTTTTTAAACAATAAAACCACTTAAAGTGCAAAGTTGTTTAGCGATTTTGTTTCCTTGGGGTTATTGCTAAATCTGTCACTTAAAGGTTTTTAATGCAGCCTTTACTTTCAAAGAAAAGATTCGATTCAAAAGTAAACTTTGACATTATGATGTGTTCAGCTGTAATGCTTGACACCGTGTGCAGAACCCCAGCAACACTTTCACTAATCTAAATAACGCCTTTCATTCTGCCCGTGATGTGCACCACATTCCAAAAGTAAACTTAACTTCGTTAACAAATAAAAGAAGGGCATTGTTGGGTCGGGTTTGTACGTGTGCTTCTACACGGAGATAGTCCTTTTTCACTCGTTCTTTCTTTCTGGAGCCTAGCTACTGGGCTACAGTTCGTTTCTTATCTTCTCTTCACAGTTCCGGTTCAATCTCACTCCCTCCTTCTCTCTCCCCCTGTGCCCCTAAACTTTCAAAGTCACCCACCTTCTGTGCCGCGAACGCCCACAATCCCGATCACAAACGTCACAATCAGCACCAAACTTCGGTCAGACTCCATGGCGCCCGCGCCTCGTCTATAGCATGATGTTTTCAAGATTGCTTTTTTTTATATATATATATATATTTTCTGTGGTTTCCAGTTCTTTTTTAAGTTTGAAATCTCAGCAACTGTACTTCCTCACTGCGACTCGAGCCTCCTTGTGGTTCCCAGACGCGGGGTGCGCGCAGCGCGCTCCTCGCAGCGCTGGGAGTGGCAGGCTGTCGAACTGCAGAGACAGACCTCGCTTGTTTGTCCAGCAGATTTTAAAACTGGAGAAAACTTTTACTAGCTATTAGCAATACCAAATAGAAGCGAGGTGTTTAGATTCAAGGGGTTTACAAACAGAAAAAAAGAGAAAGACTTAAAGACACCAGTTTAGAGCACAGACCGTACCCTTGCAAGCTGTCACTGAACTGTAAACACACCTATTAATCGTGTTATCATGTGTAGTTTGCGAGACCAAAGTGAGTAGCCTATGGTACTGTAGTAATACAATATTGTGCTTGCCTAATTCAATTATCATTTTTATTGTTATGAATACAAAACTATTGTAAAAGCAGCGAGTTTGGTTAACTAAATTGGCTAATTCGTTAACTCGAGAGGGTGGAGCACAGCGGGAGTCGATGGCATTGAATCGTGGAATCTGACGCTGAGCTCGGCTCTGTGTGAAATACCGAACTGGGCCGCGACTCCCCCCCCCCCCCCCCCCCCTCGCCGACAGGGGCTACAGCATGACCCGGGGTTGAAAGATTTTGTACGATAGCTTTTTTTTAAAATCTTAGCTGTAGCTTAATTTTATTGAACAGGTTTTGTAATAGACAGTTTTTACGTTGCTATTGTAAGACCTATGTGTTGTTAAATATATTTATAACGAATACAACATGCAGTTAAAAGGTTGCATCAATAATTACAGACGCGTATGGTACGCTGAAGTAAACATTAAAGAAAGCACATGGTTCTTTGTACAGACAGAAACATTCTTATTAAACATGGATCGTTGTATCACACGAATTAGCCTCTCTGCTGCTGTGTACACGTGTCGGGCGTATTTTCGTTTTATTTTACTGCAAGGTTTTGTTTTTTATGTTCATGGTTTTTTATTCATTCAGTTGAATGCTTTACTTTCTATACAGACGCGCCAAGGGTTCCACCTTGTGGCAGAAATGCAACAGTACAGAGCTGTGTATTCAGAACATGCTGGAGAGCAGGTTCACCGACACATGGGTAGTGCGCAAAGAAACCCGCAGGGTAAAAGAATATAAACTATAAAGTCTCCTGACCCTAACCCAACCCCAGCCCTAAAACCTAATCCTCACGAACATCTAAGCATTACAATCATCTGTGCCCTAGGGACACTTTCCAGTGGATATGCCTTCGTGCTGCACACAAACCCAAGCCCTGCTTGTACTGTGCGTGTGTCTCGTGGAATTTGAGATTTCAATTTCATTTTAGGAGAGCTGCTGGTGAGACGATGTTCATTGTGAGGTGATTGGAAGCGGGAGGGACCCCTTGATCACCCCACCCATGCCTTGTTCGGCACTAAGGATGCGGCTAGTCGGAGCCCAATGCCGGTTAAATGCCTTCCCCACGATTCTGCTTGCAGCCTTTTGCTGGGGTGACAAGGAGCCTTTTTACCGGGACTTTGTGACGCAGTGTGTCCGAGTCAACTGCACTGGAGCCCCGCTACATGGCATCGGCAGGTAGATATGGATAAGGACAAACTCCACAGTTTATCAGATTTGTCAAGGGGGTTGTTGCTGATATTGAGAAAGGGTAGCAGTCTGTTCTCCATAGTTACTTTGTATCTGGTTCTAATCTAGTTCTCGAGAATACACTGATGGCATTATTCTGTTATATTGCTACATACATTGTGATGCAATAGGAGAGCATTGAGAACAATCTGTAACAGTCTTCCGTTTATGTTTTACACAGTGTTTGTGACTGCGGCTTATTCTGGACCCTTTAATCATTAACCTGGTCAGAGATTCTTACTGTGAGTTCAGTGTTTACACGCAAGTCTGCCCGAGGACAGGTGCAGCTAGCATTGTTTCACAAGCGTTATTGAAATGAAACGCTTTAACACGCTAACTTTTTTTTTCTGTTTTTGCTGAGGGCAAGACACTGTTTTTGTTTGATACCGTGTGAGTGTGTGTGTGAGTATTTTGATTAAATTTGCTTCCTGCAAAGCCCACCCCCTCAATTCCAGAAGCAGAGAGGGAGAGAGAGTGCATTCTTCAGGGTTCACTACACTGAAACGATAAAAAGATAGCAATTCTAGTTTGATTTTGTTGACTTTACTGTAGTTAAAGGCACAATGTGTTAATCTGGATTGGATTTTCATACAGTCCAGAGATTCAACATGTAATTTGGACTGACTCCCTGCAGATGGCAGCATTATACACGCAATTAAAAACCAGTCAGAAAAACAAACCAACAGTTAACTGTATAAGACTCTGAAGATTAACAAGAAGCCTCATATCTTCCATCTCTCTGTTCTCCTCTTACACCCCCCCTCTCTCTCTCTAGACAGTTTCTTGGCCCGTCATGTTGTCGATGCCCACCTTCCTGCTTGGAGGCACTGTATATGTGTGTCAGGTACTGACAGGTACTGTCATGGATACGGGCTCCTGCCCCAGTCAGGTAGAAGGACTTACCCAGGGCCCTGATCAGCGGGCATTGCTCTCCAGGCCACAGATCCAACTTAAATCATAAAACTGGGTCATTGGTGTACCAGGGTGATGAAGCTGCAGATCCCAGTGTGGCTCAGATTGAGTGTGAATGCTAGTGAAGCTCTTACTGGTCTAATGCGATCTCTTCTTTCTTCAGAATGATGACGTGACTACCCGAGACTGGGCTTGTGCCTGACTTCCCAGTATTAATATGAACTGTGTCCTGCTGCGAGGAGCAGGACTCATATTTTCTTTGTAAGTAACCTCTGTGAGGGGATTATATTTACACTTTCAAAGTGGCCGGATAAGTACAATGTTTTTATTCCAGAACAGAAGTCCATCCTGATTGGTTGTGAGAGTCTGCGGTATGTCCCTAGTGATGTCACTGATCTCTCTCTTGGTTGGACAGGCTCCATGGAGGGCGGGGCTAACCTGGGCCTTGCCGCTCTGCTCCGCTAGGGTGAAGAGGGGCAGCTGGTATTCCCTCACTGGCCCACCCAGCAAGTCCAGGCTGAGCAGCGCACTCTGAGACTGCTGGAGCAGACAGGGCACCTGGTGCTGCTGGTGGAAACTCTCCTTCTGAACATTATTCACCTCCTGCACAGAGTGCCTCAGGAGAGATGAGGAATGTGAGGGAGAAAGAGAAGAGTGTAAGAGAGGGATGAGTGTGAGAGGAGTGAAAGAGAGTGTGAGAGAAAAAACAGTGAGAGTAAAAGAACCAGTGTAGAGTTGCATTAATCCCAGGTAATAAGCAGGAAGACTTGTTTCAACTCACCTGTCCTCACGACCAGGCCCTGCCACTCTGCTGATCCTTATGAGATCTCCCAGGATCCTTATTTGATCCTTAAGAGATCCCCCACAATACCCCACTGGGCGTAACAGGCCTGCAGAGCTTGCTGTAGGATGGGAGCAGTGTGTAAAGGGCTACTCCGCAGCATTGCATGCACTAACCCTAAGGGTGCTCTTCTCAATAGGGGCATTGTGTCCTGAACGCAGAGGGGTGGTTGAAGCTATTCCTGATCCCTGGCTGGGGGCTGAAGAGCAACAATGACTGACTTTGTATCGACAGCGACTGAGAACAGCACAGCTTCTCAGAGCGACTTCACTCCAGTGTTATTCTTGGCCTTTTATTGGCCGTAGCGGACTAGAGACGAGTGAGTCATCATCTTCCCTGGGTCGTTGACATTCGGGTCTCTGCAGCCATGCGGGGCATCACTGCAGCGAGGGGCAAAGCAATCAGGCAAAAGTGGAGATTACAGGAATGAGGACAGATAACACAAAACCATTCATATGATTTTCTAATTATTACACTGGCTCCTGTTACATAAAAATCAGCCTCTCTATGGATCCCATTGTTAGAACATAAGAACGTTTACAAATGAGAGGAGGCCATTTGGACCATCTTGTTTTGTATTATTGACCATTATTAGATTGCTGAAGTCAAAGGATCTCTGAGAATCTTAACAAGGCAGTCATAATCTGACTCGTCTTTACTCAGTGTAATGTTCTGGAGTTTTACTCTCCCAGTACTTGCAACAAACCTCAACACCTCTCCCTAGTGAAGCACTCAGACTAAGCCCAGACCAGCACAGTAAACACTTCAGAGCCATGTGCAGTAAATCACAGTGCTATTAGAACAAAAACAGGTGTTAGTTAATCAGTAACGTCAGTTTCAACATCTCTTTAGATTTTGGCACCTGATTGATGAGGCAAGAGTAGCTGTATTGATCTTTGAATATCCAGGGCTGATTGAATAGTTCTGTACACAATGCTGAGGGCAGGCTAGACCCTACGAGTGATGTGAGGCAAGTCTGAGCCCAGCAGAACAGAGGAAGAGAAATTCAGAAACTCACACAGGGATTGGTTCTGTGATCCAACCAGCCCGACAATCAGAATTTGCAGCAAAGCAGACGAAACACCCAATGAAATAAGAGGCAGATCCCACCTCTGTCTACCAGTGGGCACAGTGTATGTGTGTGTGTGTGTGTGTGTGTGTGTGTGTGTGTGTGTGTGTATATGTGTGTGCACACCGTTTAAAAATAGCATTAGAAGTTAAAACATTAATTGAGGTCACAGCAGTTGTGATAATATAGGACTTTGACCTCAAAGGAAGCTCTGCGTGTGTGTGTGTGTGTGTGTGTGTGTGTGTGTGTTAGCATGAGGGTGGAGCAGAATTATTTCACTCAGAGGGATTGGTACAGATTGTAAAAAGTGGTGAAATCAGATCAGATCCATTACACTTTAAACATAAACTTAAAAGAAAACACAAATCACACAGTGCTCTCACAGATCTACAGAACCTACCCTCAGAGGCTCTCTTGAACTGAATGAACCTCATCCCTCCCACTGCCTGTTGTGTCAAACAGCTCTTTCCAGGGGCAGGATTCCCTCACGGACTGGGTCTGAGATTCACTGCTGGGTTCCTGAGCGGAGACCAAATGAAGGGAGAGAGACACAGAGCTCTTCCAGTCCAGTATAATGGTGTAAAGAGGTGACAGCAGTGTGTCCCCCCAGCCCATAGGGGCGCTGTGTCTTGTGGAATGTGCAGAGCAGGCAGTCGGTCTAGCGCAGTGGCAGGCAATCTAGCAGACACACACTATACTAGAGAGGCTCTCACCTGACATAGCGGCTGTGCGGAGGCTTTGCCACGTGATTGGTTGCGATGCCGGAGGAAATGTAATGGTCCCACCTCCTCTCCACCCAACGCACATTCACAAAGTCCCTGAGAGAGAGAGAGAGAGAGAGAGAGAGAGAGCGGGAGGGAGAGGGAGGGAGTGAATGTGTAAGATTAATACTGGCACAGTGTACACAGCAAGTCTCGTCTGGTTTTGCATAGGGTGTTTACCTGGGAGAGACGACGCCTCCTGTTGCTCCGGAGAACACATCGTAGGAGACCAGGGTGTTGTCATCAACTCGCTGCAGGACCTAGGGAGAGAAGGGGTGAGACGGGGTTCGGGGAACCACAGCAACACAGCACCCTGCCTCATTATACTGCACTGCACTGCACATTGTTTTTTTCGAACTTCCAGTTTTCCTGCTGAGCCAAGATCTGATCGACAACAGTCATCACTTCCTTACCCTGCCGCACAAACTCCCTCTCCTGGAACATGCAGCATTATTACAGACAAGGAGACATACACGAATACACGAATGCACGCACACACCGTGATACAGAACGCCGTCACTCCACTGCCCAGCTACTGCACAGCCCAGCAACTCCTACTGCCCAGCTATTGCACAGCCCAGCCACTCCACTACCCAGCCCAGCCACTCCCACTGCCCAGCTACTGCACAGCCCAGCCACTCCCACTGCCCAGCTATTGCACAGCCCAGCCACTCCACTGCCCAGTCCAGCCACTCCCACTGCCTAGCTACTGCACAGCCCAGCCACTCCCACTGCCCAGCTATTGCACAGCCCAGCCACTCCACTGCCCGGCCCAGCCACTCCCACTGCCCAGCTACTGCCCAGCCCAGCCATTGCCACTGCCTAGCTACTGCACAGCCCAGCCACTCCACTGCCCGGCCCAGCCACTCCCACTGCCCAGTTACTGCCCAGCCCAGCCACTGCCACTGCCCAGCCCAGCCACTCCCACTGCCCAGCCCAGCCACTCCCACTGCCCAGCTACTGCCCAGCCCAGCTACTGCACAGCCCAGCCACTCCACTGCCCGGCCCAGCCACTCCCACTGCCCAGCTACTGCCCAGCCCAGCCATTGCCACTGCCCAGCCCAGCAGTGCTTTATATTACACATTGTTAAGAATGAATCCTCCAATGCTTTATATTACACATATATATGAGTATATGATATATATGATATGAGTAAAAATTATAAACACAGCATTATTCAATATTGTAGATAACAGGGATGAAGAGAATGAGCTATTACGATAAAGATAGTCAGTCTGCAGTTTTCATTTCAAGCGTTTTAATGTTAATAAAGCCACGCGTTGCTTATAAGGCATGCATTTAGTTTTCTATTGTAGTTCAACAGCAGGAATGAATAACAACAAACACCGTGCCTCCGTTAAAATGACTGAAACAGATCCGGACAGTACCAAAAAACAGCTGAAAATTGACCTTTACCCCCATCAAAGACACCAATTATTTAGAAACCAGACGCTGGTGTAGCTAGGAAAACAATCTCCGTCTGAACGGAACGTTTTTTACCGTTATTGTATCAGGAGGAAAGCATGTCATGTTACACAGTTCCACAATAAATAATGATCATTTAACATCGCTACCCTTTTTCAAAAATGGCGGCCATTGCCATCAACTAAAATGGTTGAAAATTGACCTCATAATCCCAATCAATGATGGCTATTACCTACTTTCTTAGAATCCGGAATCTAGTGTAGCCGGGAAACAAATCCCCAAGGAAACGGAATGGGTTTCTGGGTTATTGTATCCATAGGGAAGTATATCATGTTACACATTCTTAATATGGCTTCACTAATCTTTCCAAATATGGCGGAAAATACCACCAACAAAGATGGTCGAAAAGCCCTCAAACCCCTAACTAAAATGGAAATGGGAGGACTTCCTAATAGATAGGAAATGAGGGCAAATGTTTTCACAATATACTGCTAATTCTAATGATTTATGTACGTAATTATTTTCTTTGTCAAAAAACGAAACTATGTTATTAGCTTGATACATAAATGGTCATAAAGGGAGGGAGAGGGAGAAAGGGAGAGGGAGAGGTAGGGATTGAAGGGGGGAGAGAGGGAGGGAGATGGAGATAGAGAAGGAGGGAAGGAGGGAGGGGTGAGGGGAACAGGGAGAGGGAAAGAGAGGAAGACAGGGAGGGAGAGTGAGCGAGGGAGAGAGAGAGAGAGCATTGGGATGTTTATATGTTGTTGATTTGTGAATTTTACATACTAAAAAAGCGGCATAAAAAAGGAAGAATTTTTGCTGGCAATCCTGCAGCCCCACTGCCTCTGTCCTGTGAGCTTGTTTTGGTCTCTGAGCAGAGCCTGTAGCAAAGTTGACTCAGCCCTGCCTCTCAGGTCAGCTTGTCCACCTGCACAGAGCTGACAGGGAGCAGTGATCGCACACTGGGCCAGTCTAACCTTGAACATCCAGGAGTATATCCTGCTGCTTGCGTGTGTAATGATGCGAGCGTATTAGTGAGTGTGTGTGTATCAGCATGACAATGATTGAAGGGACCTGACTGTACTGGTCCTGTAATGAGTTTTCTGCAAGCCGGCTCCCTAATCCAGGAGCACCTCTGCAGACTCACCAGCACAACACAGCACAGCTGTCAGCTGCAGAATAATCCAATTAGAGAGGGTCAGGACAGCAACCATCTCACACTGTCTCTCTCTCACAGTCTCTCTCTCACTCTCACACTGTCTCTCTCACTCTCACACACTCTTTCACCCTCTCTCTCTCTCTTTTACCCTCTCTCGTTCACTCTCAAAATCACACTCTAACACTCTCTCTCACTATCTCACTCACATACTCTTTCACTCACACTTTGATACTCTCTCACTCTCCTCCTCTGTTGAAAGCTGCATTAGTCTAGTCTTGTTCGCACTTTTGAAATCTTAGATATTTCCTAGCTTCTCATCAGGCAGTCTAGCTGTGACTGGGAGTAGAGTGAATTTCACAGATTGGGATCCAGTACAAGCTGTTTCCCAGTACCCACAGTTCAGTATCCTTACCCAGTACCCACAGTTCAATATCCTTACCCAGTACCCACAGTTCAGTATCCCTGCAGCCCTACCTTTCACCGAGGGCGGACGATACACACAGGGGTTCGGTCGTTTGGGTTTCAAGACCCCGTTCTCTCCCATCACCCACTGCTGAGACAAACAAAGAGACAAAGAGGAGCAGTTACAATCCAGCATGGTAACAAATCAACAGCAGCAGCGCTCCCACTCCCTCTCCATCTTACTCTCCCTCTCGCTCTCACTCTCACTCTCCCTCTCACTCTCTCTATCACTCTCGCTCCCTCTCCTTCTCAATTTTCCTGTCCCTCTCCCTCTCACTCTCCCTCTCCCTCTCGATCTCCCTGTCCCTCTCGCTCTCCCTTTTCCTCTCGCTCCCTCTTGATCTCCCTGTCACTCTCCCAATCGCTCTCCCTCTCCATCTCACTCTCACTCTCAGTCTCGCTCACTTTTGCTCTTGCTCTCCCTGTCCCTCCCTCTCTCTCTTCCTCCCTCACCCTCTCCCTCTCTCTCCCTCTCCTGTCACTCTCACTCTCTCCCTCTCCTTTTCGATCTCCCTGTCCCTCTCCCTCTCTCTCCCTCCCCCTCTCCCTCTCCTCTCACTCTCACTCTCTCTCACTTGGTGTGTGGTGCTCTCCTCCTCAGGTGGTGAGTTTTCTGACACTCTGAACAGGGTGGCCGGGGTCGGCCTCCTTCGGCGGATCTGAAACAACCCATAAAAAAGGGCTCGTAAACACGAGGGGTGCAGGGGGTGCAGTGTGGCACAGAGGGGTGCAGGGGATGCAGTGGGGCACAGAGGGGGTGCAGTGGGGCACAGGGGGGGTGCAGCGGGGAGTGGGAGGAAAGGAGACAGTAAGAGAGGTAGGTATGGACAGAGAGAGAGGTAGGTTCGCCTTCTCTTGAAACAAGATGAATATCGAAGGGCTCCAGTCTGATTAAATGAGTGTAGAGTCCTCCTCCTCTCTGTCGGAGGAAGGCCTTTGGTAAGCAGCATGTGACTGGCAGCACGGCTCCCTCTGTACCTGCAGCAGTGGGTGGTTAAAGATGACGTTTCCAAGCTGTAATGCTGCTCAGGAGAGTGATGTTCTGGTGCTCCCTTTCCACAACCCTCTTTGAAATAAGCTGCCTGTCTCCAGGGTGCGGTTTGAGCTGCTGCTCAATTAGACCAAGGACATTGTAAACTAGTTCCACTCGCTCCCGGGAACAGGAGGCCCGCGGGGCGTGGCAGCGTGAGAGAGGGAGGTGGGAGAGAGGTGGGAGAGAGGGGTAGAAGAGGTTTTGAACCCAGAAAGAAAGAATGCATGAAATGCAGAAATATGGACCAGCATGCACAAGCTTGGATTATCACTGACACAGATCAAATAACCTAGAAAAAAATAAACACAGCCCATCTTTCCCTGACCCCCAACCCCCACCCCCGCTCTCTGTCCACAGTGACACCTGGATAATGACTCCCAGCCCTCCATTAAACGGTAAACGGTCCCTTTATATTTACAAGACATTGCAACAAATGCAACACTTTATAATACACATCAGTGATTCAAATCTAACTATATCGGAAATAAAAACCTCCTACTGCAGATGAAGTCAGCGTCAGTTAATGGCGATTAATTAAGATTAGTGCTTAAGTATGGATTGCGGGTTACATCATTTATATTTAAAAGTAAGTGATACACTGGCTCACGTGTAACAAAGTCTGAACTGCAGACACTAGAAAGTGTGACCATCACATACCTAACCTGACCCAGCTGCCTCTAGAATGTCCCTTCAAATCAAGATTATTATTGATCCCAGAGGGATTTCCAGAGAATTTCAAATCCCACTTCCTCAAAAGGGGGGTAATAGACTGCTCTGGCATGGTGGAAGCCGCCCCTCCCAGTACGAGGGTGCAGGAAGGGGCTCACAGTCTAGAGTTCAGAGAATCCGACTGGACAGCAGACCCTGCCTGAAGAGACACAGGTGTCCCACCCCACCCCCGTGTTAGTCAGGCTGCTTGCAGCCACAGCAGGTTATAAGCTTACATTCCGACACAGGTTTGCAAGGTAACCCTTCTTGAAATCTGCCTCTACTATAAAATCCAGCATTGTGTTAAACCTATTTCTGAAGCTGCTTGGGGCTCTATCTCACTGAGTCTCTGATCCCAGAGGAAACGGCTTCCAGATTTAGAAAATGAATGACCTCCTGTGATGGGACCCTGCTCATTAAACCCTGACTCTGCTGCTATTCAGTGCCCTGCCCTTTCCAAAGAGTTTGATTCTCAGATTCAATCCGGATGAAATCATTAAATTTATCAGCACTTTGAGACACTTACTGTAACTGAAGGTATTTTCACACACAGAAATGGCAACTCCTTATTCACACTCCCTCTCTCCCAGTCCCTCTCTCCCAGTTCCTGTCTCACACACCCTCTCTCCCAGTCCCTCTCTCACACACCCTCTCTCCCAGTCCCTCTCTCCCAGTCCCTCTCTCACACACCCTCTCTCCCAGTCCCTCTCTCCCAGTCCCTGTCTCCCAGTCCCTCTCTCACACACCCTCTCTCCCAGTCCCTCTCTCACACACCCTCTCTCCCAGTCCCTCTCTCCCACTCCCTCTCTCCCAGTCCCTCCCTCTCCCAGTCCCTCTCTCACACACCCTCTCTCCCAGTCCCTCTCTCCCAGTCCCTCTCTCCCAGTCCCTCTCTCACACACCCTCTCTCCCAGTCCCTCTCTCCCAGTCCCTCTCTCACACTCCCTCTCTCCCAGTCCCTCTCTCCCAGTCCCTCTCTCCCAGTCCCTCTCTCCCACTCCCTCTCTCCCAGTCCCTCTCTCACACACCCTCTCTCCCAGTCCCTCTCTCCCAGTCCCTTTCTCACACACCCTCTCTCCCAATCCCTCTCTCACACACCCTCTCTCACCCAGTCACTCTCTCATTCACCCTATCTCTCAGTCCCTCTCTCCCAGTCCCTGGTTCTGCTCTCACCATCTCCACGGCGTGTGGGTCCAGATGGCTCGGAATCGTCACTGGCACTGAGAACTGGATCTTCTTCTTATTTTTGGAGTCCATGCAGTCTGTCGTGGGTCCTGAGAGCGCAGACTATCAGAGTTCTAGGTGGGATGTGATTGCGATATCAAAGGCTGCTGATTCTCTCTCTCTCTCTCTCTCTCTCTCTCTCTCTCTCTCTCTCTCTCTCTCTCTCTCTCTCTCTAACTCAGCCTCTCCTTTTTCTCTCACAGCCAGCAGGAAACTGAACTGTAGTGCAAGGGTTTGTCTCTTAACAGGAGAGAGCAAGGGAGGCAGGGAGGGATACACAGCAAGAGAGATAGATAGAGAGAGAGAGAGGGGGGTGGGATAGAGAGGGGGAGAAAGGGGTACAGAGAGAGATAGATAGATAGAGGGAGAGAGAGGGGAGAGAGATAGATAGAGGGAGAGAGATGTGCTGATGCGATCTCCTGTTATTTGAATATGTTTGTGTTTCACTGTGGAGCTAGGAGGCAGCAGTGAATGCTAGAGCCTTGTCCAGGGTATGCGGGTGAGCCATAGAATAATTGATTGAACTCCAGGGCGAGCAGAAACTGGTCCCAGCGGGGGCAGGGGGAGGGGGCGCAGCAATTAGACTAGGGTCACACCTTCACTTTAATGAGGGCAGCCTCTATCCCTCTCCCAGAACACATGGACTCGCAGACAGGAGGCACTGAAAAGTCACATTTTAGCCCTGTGGAAGGAAAGTGCTTTCAGCTTTGAGTTTGCATCCCTTTTAACAATTTCTTTTTTTAGGTTATCATGTGTATTTACTGATGTTTACCCTGGTTTGTCATGTTTTATCATATGTGTTCCCAGACCTTTCTGTGCTTTACAATGCTTCCCTATACTTCACCACACCTCTCTGTGCTTTACAATGCTTCCCTATGCTTTACCAGACCTCTCTGTGCTTTACAATGCTTCCCTATGCTTTACCAGACCTTTCTGTGCTTTACAATGCTTCCCTATACTTTACCAGACCTCTCTGTGCTTTATAATGCTTCCCTATACTTTACCAGACCTCTGTGCTTTACAATGCTTCCCTATGCTTTACCAGACCTCTCTGTGCTTTACAATGCTTCCCTATGCTTTACCAGACCTCTCTGTGCTTTACAATGCTTCCCTATGCTTTACCAGACCTTTCTGTGCTTTACAATGCTTCCCTGTGCTTTACCAGACCTCTCTGTGCTTTACAATGCTTCCCTATGCTTTACCAGACCTCTCTGTGCTTTACAATGCTTCCCTGTGCTTTACCACACCTCTCTGTGCTTTACAATGCTTCCCTATGCTTTACCAGACCTCTGTGCTTTACAATGCTTCCCTATGCTTTACCACACCTCTCTGTGCTTTACAATGCTTCCCTGTGCTTTACCAGACCTCTCTGTGCTTTACAATGCTTCCCTATGCTTTACCAGACCTCTCTGTGCTTTACAATGCTTCCCTGTGCTTTACCAGACCTTTCTGTGCTTTACAATGCTTCCCTGTGCTTTACCAGACCTCTCTGTGCTTTACAATGCTTCCCTATGCTTTACCAGACCTCTCTGTGCTGTACAATGCTTCCCTGTGCTTTACCACACCTCTCTGTGCTTTACAATGCTTCCCTATGCTTTACCAGACCTCTGTGCTTTACAATGCTTCCCTATGCTTTACCAGACCTCTGTGCTTTACAATGCTTCCCTGTGCTTTACCAGACCTCTCTGTGCTTTACAATGCTTCCCTATGCTTTATTACACTTTGATATTCTGTTACTGTGGTGAAGGTTTTTTTTTTTACAAGATTCAGTCTGCCAGCAGAGAGAGTCCGGCTTACATACCAAAGGAACAGCGTGAGCACCTCCTAGTGAAGGAAATAATACAGCGCTCCACGACCCCATGTGCTGCTACAACTGTCTAAATAACGAAGCTGTCATTTTTTCTTTTCATTGTTAAATCTTGACAACTTTAAAATCTGTTTTAAAGCTCTTTTCAAAATGTCAGCTCTAGTGCATTGACAGTGTCAGAGTTATTGCCCGCACTGTCAAACAGGTAACATAGCGATAATGATCCATGATGTGGTGCGGAACAGAAAAGACAGAGCCCTTGCTGTGATTTCGAGAACACACCTCCTACCCCAGGGCACTAGAGCGGACATTTTGAAAAGGGCTTTGAAACAAGAGTGTAAAAAGTTGTCAGGATGTTAACAATGAAAAGAAAAATGACAGCCGTATTATTTAAACAGTTGTAGCACCACGTGGGGTCACGTCACGTTAGATTTTTCAGAACCCCGCTCCTTACTGTTTAATGTAGGGAACCGTATAATTAAAAGGATTTAAAGACCGTTTCAGCACATGACTGTATCATAAACACAAAGTATTCAGTTCTAAGCCTCCCACTACTTCACTTATTCCGCCCACACGACCACATAACTCAGTATGAACGACGGCCTTCATTTCAAACCTGAACACTTTCTAAACCTATACCTGCAGTGAAGTGCATGAGTTTGCTTCAACCCCCTCAGCATCGCACCCGCAAGAAACGATGTACCTACTGTGAAAAATACACAACAGCAACATAATATCTTCATACTGTATAACTTAGTTTAATAAATCTCGACATTAAGACTAGTTTTGAACGGAATCGTTTTCAATAAATACACGGTGTCTGTAATACAATAAAACCCTAATGCAGATAAATTCACAGACGCAGAATCTCGATCTCCCGGCTATAGCGTGTGCTTTGGGTGGCCTCTAGCGGCCGAATAATGAAACTGAAGTCATTTTCAAAAATGTGTTTCAGTCAGGCTGTTTTGTTACCCGCCCTCTCACCCTTTTCTCCCCGGTAATTGCTTGTCAGTTCGGCTCTTATTTTCTCTTTACAGTGAGTGCGGTTTGTGCTTTTCTCTATGTCACCACCGCTATATTATATTAAATGAAAATGAGAGTGTGTGCAGCAGGTAAGCTGTGAGTATGTATGGCCCTTTAGTAGCGCAGAAAAATGAAAGCACTGCTCGAGAGCACCCAAAAACACAACAGATATGTTATTATTATGTTATACGGTTTCAGATCAAGTTTTGCTTTGTAAAGTCAGTCAAGGTGGCCTGACCTATCGGCAGGATCTGCCCAGAATGTATTTGTTCCTGTTAACAAAGCTTTCTCATATGGGATGTTTCAAGTTTGTTCTTGTTAAACAATAGTGTGAAAACTGGTATATAACTCTTCTGAGACTAGGACCTCGTGATTATAAACCGCTCATGTATGTATGTGTTGTTTTGCAGTTCGGGGAGAATCTGGCGACACAGCGCTGCAATGACCACTTTTTGTCAGCAGGTGTCACCGTTACACTAGAATTCAAGTAGACTTGAGCTGGGTCATCATCAGGATTCTTTCCTGCTGGGTAAACTCCATACTGTGCCAGGCTGATTTTAACACGTTCGTGCCTTTATCCACATTTCAGGACCGGCTACTCCGCCATCCCTTCAGCTGGCATCTACGTGTTCTTTAAATGTTCTCTTTAACCATGTTGCTATGATAACGTACTCTAATGTTGTCAACCGCAAAAGTTAATTGTAAATGTAATAATCAAATTACATAAATACAGCTTGTTTTCTGATTTTACAAAAGTTACTTAATTAGTTAATGTGAAATGAATGGACGTAGTATATACAGCAGTCATTAAATTCCGATAAGCCGATCAGAGTCAAAGACTTTACCTGAAAACCCATTCACCCGCGAGACTAGTCGCGCGGCAGGTGAGTTCAGAACTGCACGGGGCAGCGCTGTTAAAGAACACGAAGAGACGAAGACGAAGGTAAAAATAAAACAAACCATTAAAAACTTTCGAGATTACACAGCAGCCTGTACACGTTACAGGTATATTGCGATAATCTGGGTCCGTTTCATGGTGGTCCACTTTGCAACACAGCTTCACAATGAACGTGAGGGGCGGGCGGGATTCCTCAAGAACTCTGCGTAAAAAACCGAGTCAAGATGTTTCTGACAGAAATTTCATATCTCATTTATAAATGTTTAAAACAGATTTTTATTCTCAGTGTATTATTATTATTATTATTATTATTATTATTATTATTATACACACTGTAGGTGAAGCTGGAGTTAGAACGTGGAGACTTGTAGAATCCCGCCAAATTTCAAATGTAACGTTTTATTTTGTTTTCCATTGACCTCGATCATTCTCCAAACAGATCCTGTCATTTTCTATTGAGCCTCCGATAATTCATTTAATTTAAACGGTAAAGTTCTGTCCAAATAGCCCATTTGAGTATGTCAAGATTTATAGAATTTATTAATTATTAGTTTATTTGGCTATTTACTTATGACAGCCCAGTCTTTCTCTTTAATGAATTATAAGTAACACACATACATATGTAGATTTTGTTTAGGTAAGTTTTGTAAATAACCAGGGGGAAATTGATAATAACTCCGATTTAGCTGGTGGTATGTGATTGGTACTGTATAGCCTAATCACCATCAAACCTTGAGCCTGGGTTCTGCTTGGTTTTAAAGCACATTGTGAAAAAAAGGGACTATAAGTATAAAAGTCCAATTTTTACAGCGAGCAGGAGAGAGACGACTGGAGCAATCATAACCCCATCAATTAAACATGAAACCTTGTGCAAGAGTCTGTCTGAGTGTTAGAGCAGCAAGGGAACTGGGAATGTTGTCTTTACAGACAGGTGGCTTGTTAATCCAAGTTGTTTTACATTAAAACATAAATTGAGGAAAGAGAAAGCAGAGTCATTGTGGACAGGGGGCGGAGTGCTGAGAATAGCAAGAGGGGGAGAGGGGGTTCTGGGGGAGTCACTCGGAGAAGGGGGTGAGTGGGGATAAGGACCCCTATTCCTTGACTCCCCCCAGTGACCCCCTCACTCGGGGGTGAGCGATGGAGAGCGGGACCTCTCGCCTCACTCACCCCCTCTCCTCCTCACTCGACCCCTCTCCCCTCACTCGAGCTCTCGAGCGGGACTCACCCCCTCTCCTCCTCACTCGAGGAGTGAGCTGGGGAGAGGGGAGTGAGCAAGAGAGAGGGGGATCTCCCCTCACTGAGCGGTGGAGTCCTCAGGAGTCCCCTGGGGGAGAGGAGGAGTCTCCCCCTAGGGGAGAGGGGGATTGAGCGGGGGAGAGGGGGATTGAGCGGGGGAGAGGGGCAGTGATCTCCCCAGAGGGGGCCCCTCCCCATCACTAGTGAGCGGGGAAGAGGGGGGTGAGCTGTGCAGAAGGGGGTGAGCGAGGGAGAGGGGGAGTAAACAGGGTAACGTATCTGCCTCAGTTGTGTGGCTTGGGTATGAAATGGAATCAATGAGAACAGCTGACACCGGGTTCGGGGAGCGAGGCTTCCAGCAGAATTGACTGGTTGGCAGCGATTTAGCTCAAATATAACCCCCTCCCCATACCAACTCACACTCGCCCCCCACCTCCACACACTCACCAGCCTTGTCTAATCTGCACATACACCCACCATTCTTCTATTGTTTGGAGCACATGCCCTCATAACCTCTGCGATTATATCTCAATTAGACTATCCCCTTACCAAAAGCTAAACTGAACCCTATTAAATAGACTGTTAAGTAATCCCAAGCACATTCTAGCCCCCCATCCCAAAACAATCGATCTATTCCATACTTGTGAGCACATATTCTCTCAGGTTATCACACACACTGCCTTCTTACCTCCCTTCCTGCCACCTCAGTAAGCTAGTGCTGAGAAACCTTTTGCAGAGCCTGCCTCACCTGCCCTCCTTCGTGGCTGTGTGAGAATGTGTGTATGATTGTACGTGTGTTTGTGTGTGTGTGTGTGTGTGTGTGTGTGTGTATGTGTGTGTGTGTGTGTGTTGTGTGTGTGTGTGTGTGTGTGTATGATTGTGTCTGTTTGTGTGTTGGGGGTAGTATCAGTAAGTAATGAGACCCCAGGGGGGGGGGGGGGGGGGGGGGGCGACAATGAGTAGCTTGTGCCAAAAAACAGGGGATAAACGGAGAAGTACAGCGGATTGGACTACAGGGCCTGCTTACTGCCAGAGAGCTGCCATCAATCAGAAGGTACTTCAGTGGGCCAGCCTGGCATTGCATGGCAGCCTGCTGCGCACCGCCCTCACCCAACCAGGAAGC
>NC_054561.1:601423-613923 GCF_017654505.1 Polyodon spathula
AAAATAATGATGGTTTCTTTGAGCACTTTTTATGACAGAGTCCTCACAAAACTCATACCACCTATAAAACCAATAAATTAGCAGGATTACTGTAGTAAAAAAAGCAAACAAAAATCATTTGAAGGTCATTTTTTCATACAGCTCGAATATCAAGCATAACCTTAATGTCAAGAATAATATAAAGAATATTTTTTAAAAAATCAGTAAATGAAAATGCTGTAAAGCTGTTATAATATTATATTATTTGTACACATGGATTTTGTTTTTTTTTACACATCTCTGATGCTGGAGATGTTTACCACATTCTTAATTGGTTAATTTTCTGGTGAAAAAAAAACCGAAAGGCTATTCTCAGAACTGCAAAGGAATTTCTTTGTTGTTTATTCACTCTACTGTATGATGTACACAGTGAATGACATTCCCCCATGCTATTACAGATGATGAGGGGCAGTAAGTCAATACCAGCCGCTGCTGCAGAGGAACAATGTATTGCCCACCCCACCTTGCCATACTCACACCCACACTCTCCCTGGCTCTGGGATGGAGTGACAGCTGTCCCCTCACTCAGCCCCTGTGTGTGTAGGGGGGGGTCACTGCCATTGACAGGTGGTCTCTGTAAAGAGGGGGGTCCCTGAGCTCAGGTCTGACTGTATCAGACTGAGAGAGAGCGAAATGAAAAAAAAAATCTCAGCAGCTGTCGACCTGATTCCTCTAACACGCCGCTTGTGCTCTGATTAGAAAACAGATCTGGCTCCTAATTTACTCCTGACACCAGCTAATGCTCTATATCTTAATCGCAGCATCCCAGCACACACAATGCTACGAGCCAGGCTCGCCTAGGCAATCCAGAGGGCAGCTTTAACCAAACACAACTAAACACTGACACACAGAGATACGAAACAGCACACAACTAAACAGAGACACGAAACAGCACACAACTAAACAGAGACACGAAACAGCACACAACTGAACAGCACGAAACAGCACACAACACACCCACTCAAAGTGATGAGCCAGCTGAGCTGGAGCACAGTGGTGGAGGGGGGAGAGGTCTGGAGAGCAGAGAGGACTTTAGGAATGATTTATATACAACCTGGAATCAGGCTGGAAACACTTTGTAGCATGTGTTATAAAGTGTCAATGTGGGAATATAACATTATTATATATATATATATATATATATATATATATATATAGATATATAATATATCATTATATATAATATATATATACACACACACACACACACATATATATATATATATATATATATATATATATATATATATATATATATACTGTACAATGGAAAAAATAAATAATCTATAATCTGTTCAGAATCATTATATTTTTTTGCCTCAAACTGTATTGCTCACCTACCACATACAATGGATTAGTAGCAAACCATGCCCAGGCTCCTTGTTTTTACTGTGCTGTAGAGCTAAGCAATCTTTCCAATAATGAAACATTAATGTTTAATGTTGATAAATTATTAATTTGAATAATTACAGATGTTTGTGGTGTTCTTTCTATTTCATGAGAGTGGGAAAGTGTAGAAAGCCATAAGCGATGGCTTGTCAGTCACAAAGTCAGGGGAAATTGGTGTTTCTGTAGGATAAATGCTTGCTCACAGACCTCCTGAATAACTAACTGGAAAGGGGGGGGGGCACTGGTGGTCTGACTGAAGAGACAATAAACAGGCTGAGTAAAGAGCTGTATGTGTTTATGGGGAAAGATAAATACCTATAATTGTGTGGAATGTGTACTCTGTTTATCACAGTATAGCTTCTTCTCTTCATATTACCTATATGGATAAGCAAACACTTTTGCACTCTTTCAGCTGAATGCACAACACCTGTGCACAATCAAGACAGTTCATTATTTATATTCATAGATGTTCTTTACAATGAAAATTATAGATCTTTTTAGCGTTGCTTCTTGTTTTGTTTTCCAGATTATTTTACATTCCTAAGTGGTGTTGAAGCCCTGCCAGACACAGGTCAGTATGAATAAATGCCTATGAATCCACGATACAGCGTCCCAGCTATAAAGTCTTCACATTCTAGTCCATCCTTTTAAAGGTTAACCATGGTATCTCATGGTAAAAGCATAGCAAAGTGTAAGAAAGCATAGTCGAGTATAGTAGTCAACAGAAAGCTATGATAAAGCATGGTACACCTATTTCTTTTGTTTAGCCTAACTGTAACTGTGGGACCACAACACGCACAATACTGAATAAGGAAGCCTTTCCTCAGTTCTGCAATCTTTCTCAAATGAGATGCTTTATTCTCAGTTGGTTTACTCCTGATGAAGGATTATATCAGTATTCTGGATTGCAGGGAAGTTCAGATCCACCTGAAAGGATGGCAATACTGAGGTCCTGCCCCGCGGCGCTGCCATCTCATTGTCTTGTAGTGTGTTTGCTTTGCTAGCTGTTAGGAAGAGGAGAGAAGGAAGGGAGGAGGGGGCAGATGGGTTGTGATGCCAGGCTGAGCTGTGCCCGTTGCATGCAGAATGCTAATGCCCAATTTCAAAGCCCAGCTCAGCTGACTGATCAGAATTTTAAATCAAGATGCCATAGTCAATGCTGCAATATTCAGTAAAAAGAAAACTACTGATCAATTTCAACGGTCTATATTATTTATCAATGCATTTGTTTGTTTTTCTTATATAAAAAACAAATAGATTTATTAAGGATCAATATTGACTGGATATTGTTCTGGATAATTCACAGAGACAGTGTATTGTATTTGGAAAATGATAGCAAATCTTATGACCTGATAAAGTAGCATAACTCAGATTGTAAATGTAGTAGTTAGGGTTTTTTTATTTTATATACTCTATACAAAGAATAGTGTATCTTATTTTTGGGAAACTTGATAAAGATGTTCTTTAGCAGAAGTTGTTGAATGTATTGGAATTGGGGGGTATGTGGAGGTAAATGTCAAACTTACATTTTTACATATGCAAACAGTGGATGTAGGACGAGGTGATAACATTTTTTATGTTCCCGATAATTACATTTTGGTGCTAGATTGGCAGTGCTGTTAATCCAGGGCAGGGATAGTACATGCAGTAGAAGTGTAAGCTTCCTCACATTCTTTCCTACACTGGCTGGAGGCATGGACTGAACTACCATCGTAGAGGCTGGAGGTATGGACTGAGCTACCATCGTAGAGACTGGAGGCATGGACACTGAACTACCATTGTAGGGGCTGGAGGCTGCGATCGTAGGGGCTGGAGGCATGGACATCTACCATCGAGGCATGGACTGAACTACCATTGTAGGGGCTGGAGGCATGGACTGAACTACCATCGTAGGGGCTGGAGGCATGGACACTGAACTACCATCGTAGGGGCTGGAGGCATGGACTGAACTACCATTGTAGAGGCTGGAGGTATGGACTGAACTACCATCGTAGAGGCTGGAGGCATGGACTGAACTACCATTGTAGAGGCTGGAGGCATGGACTGAACTACCATCATAGGGGCTGGAGGCATGGAATGAACTACCATCTTAGGGGCTGGAGGCATGTTTAAATCTGCCATGTTCAGTGTGGGAAGTCTGTAGCATATTCTCTTTTACTGCTCTGCAAATGGCCATGATCACAGCTCATATCAGGTTTTTAATTCTATTTGTTTTGTTTTGTTTTGTGGTTGATGTTTTAATTTTTTTAAAGATGATTTAATGTCTCTCTCTCTCTCTCTCTCCCTCTCTCTCTCTCTCTCTCTCTTGATCTCTCTCCCTCTGGGTATACGAGCTGCTGCATTGTCACGCTGTATATCAGCTATATCAGTATTCATGGGCGCCGAGCAGCAATAAAGAGCAGCTCCCAGATCCTGAGCCCTCCGGAGGGGCTGGCAGAGCTTCACACCTCCCAGTGTCCCGTGGTGAGGTGCCATGCATGGCAGGCTGCAGATTCATTAGAGTGATTGATTTCTCCAGCTTTTTCCAGCTCGAACTGCACAGTGGGAGAGGGGGAAGAGGGAAGGAAGGTGGGAGGGAGAGATGTGGGAGAGGGGGAGAGAAGAAGCAAAGAGGGGGGAAAGAGGTCTCTGGTCCTATACTATCTCTGATGTTATGACTGACATCTACTCCCCATTTTAGCGCTCTGAAGTCAACACTTTGAATTTCCTTTCTGAAGCTAAATTAATCTAATCAAGTGGGAGCAACAGCAGCGGCTTTCAGGTTCAAAGAAAATGTGAGTCCCACCCTGGTCTCTCACGACTGGTTTAGAGGAGAAGCAAATCATGAATAATGCACACGAGGGGGAGAGGCTAATTGGGATTGCGGGACGTGCTGCATTTCCCAGCTGAAAATAAAGCGCTCTCCAAGCCCTGTCTCTCAGAGACATTATTATGAGCGCCTCAGGGAGGAGGGGCCAGGGTTCCGTCGGTTGTGTCATTTTCTCCTCCCTCAAAGAAGGAGACACAGATGTCATGAAAGAAACACAGGAAGTCAGTGTGAAAAAATAAAAGATTTTATAAATAACATGGAAAGTAGATAAAAAAATATGTCTTCACGGTCGTGCATTTTGTCGCCCGAAAAGGCTGTTTTTCCAGTACTCTACACTTTGTTCTGCTTTTACTATGGTGCACCACAGTCAACACGGGCAAGCTCAGGAATGTGCAATCAGTGAGCCACTAAAGGAGTTTAGTATGTGGGAGACACAGACACAGTGGGAGCTCTGATCATTGACCTGTGCTGATTATTCAGGCTATTCAATCCAAGTCCCAGTCTGATATTGGTATTCAACTCAGTCGGAAACTCCCATTGTTTAAAACATTGACTCTAAATACTGAACATCAGCATAAGCCACCAGTGCACCTAGATCTGGATCTGGACTAGAATAAGCAGGACCCGAAGTAGAATCCTCAGCACATGGTCCAAGAATCATGAAGAACTGGACTGAAGTGTGATTTAGACTTGTTTTAAGTCCAAGACAGATTTTTATTTTTGTGTTGAAACACCTGACTTGAGTATGTCTCTGACTTCATTGTCAGGTTTCAGAAACCAACCAATCATAGACAGTGAGCCCTGAGAGTGTCCACTAGGAAAGTCACGGCAGCAGTAGACAAGATGTCAAGGGGTTTAGGGTCCAGTCTGAAGCGAGTAGCATGTGGGGCACGCTCATCTCAAACAAGCTTGTATTGAGGGATCTGCCGGGACGGTGCAGCTGAACAAAGGGAGTTTGGGAAAGGTGCCAGGCTCCAGCAGCAAAGCAGTTAAATTATTAAAAGACAGAGACGCTGCCGCCGCAGAGCTTGGTTCGGCTCCAAAGAGTTAATGTTGCGCACGGTGATCGATTGGGTGTCAGCTGCAGTCTCAAACCGATGCAAGATAAATAGCATTGCTTCACTTCCTCACTCCATCCACAATTAAGAATCAATTACAGCAACTTGGAAACTGGGCCCACTCAAGCTCCACTGCTCTCTCTGTTGTTTTTGTGTTAGTTTGTTGGTTCTTATTTTCTTCTTTTTTTTTCACTTTCGAGCTGGTGTTAATGAATGCTCCTGCTGGCGGTTTGGGCGCTATATTATTTGTCAGGTATCTATGTTGTCCTGCCATATTGTGTTGCTATTGTATGTACATTGAGCCATTGTGGGAGAGTGACACGAATACAAATACTTTGTGTGAAAGGAGAATATGAAGAAGAGGGCTGTTCCACAGAATTATTTGTTTGAAAGTTTATATATATATATATATATATATATATATATATATATATATATATATATATATATATATTATAAATATTAACATTAAGTGTGCTGCAGATGTCTCAAGAACGAATATTTAATGAAAATATGAACATCCCCTGCATGAACTGATCTTGCCCCCTGTTCTAAATTCATATTATTAGAGTTGCAAGTAATGTCTAAAAACTAATTTAAATGTTAGAAGTGATTCCCCCACAAACACACACAACCTGGCGTGCATTTACAAAGTATCCATCATACACATTCAATTGCATTTTGCTGTTGATTCATAAATAGCATTTAAAACTTAATTAGTACTTTTCTATCTCAGGTTAAACATTAATGATTTTAATCTGCCATGGGTTTGTTGTATTTCCTGCAGTGCCTGCTGCCTGTAAAAACTCTATGGAGAAATTAATTACAAAACATTTTCTATTCCTTTTCATTCTTTTATACAACTGGGGCACCAGGAGGGAGGGAAGCAGTGTATCCTAGTCTTTAGAGCTGAGGAACAAATGGGGTTTGGAAGGAGGGAAGCACTGTGGTCTAGAGGTTGAAATAAAGATAGATGATGTGTACACCTCAAGAAGGCAGGACTGTAAGCAATTTTAATAGGAACAGGCCAAAAAGCCTCATGTCATGTTATTATATTTTTTTGGTTAAGTCATTAAAGAATGATTGTTACACCTACAATTTCAATCAGCCTTTCGAACTGAGATAACACAAGTTAGAAAATTGAAAAAATAGAATCCTTGAATACAAACAGTGCACCTTATACACTGTACTGCACCTGTGAAACAGTGCACCTTATACACTGTACTGCACCTGTGAAACAGTAAACCTTATACTCTGTACTGCACCTGTGAAACAGTGCACCTTACACTGTACTGCATCTGTGTCTGCCAGACACAGCTCTGTGGACCCATTCTGTGAAGAAAAGGGCCAGATGACCCTCCGAGAGAGACTCTTCTCCGGTTAAACATGGCATGGACACTTTATTATCTACTATAAGTTAGACAGCAGTGAATGCCGCTTGTCTTGTATAGTCTTAATTGTTATTGTTGGAAGAGCATTTTGTTTTGAGATGCACCCCTTAATTTAATTTCTAAAACATTGGCAACCCTAAAATATATCTGTATGACGAGGACTGTAAATCCGGGCCTCGCTGTGTCTCTCCCTGTTTCTGGCAGGTTTATTGGGAGAGGAAGTGATCCGCGCTAAACCCTCCTGTTTGGTGCTGCCTGCATGTCTGTGTGCTGTGCTGCGAGAGAGAGAGAGGTGTCTTGTGGGTAGTTTTCTGTGAAGACAGTTTCGGGAAGGCACCAGATGGCATGCCACACTGCAGGAGGAAGAATGTCGACTGCCTATCCTGGCATTTTGGGGGGGGGGGGGTTTGGGTAAGCAGAGGTGGAAAGGAGGATATGTGTCGAAAAACAATATATATATATTTTTTTAACTAAAGAAATCTAAACTCTGATGCCCTTTACATTTTCCACGTTACCACATAATGTGCACTGCAGGACGTGAGGCTGTCCAGCTTTGTGTTACCAGTGTTATACAAGGGAAGACAAAGTCGATCATCAGTGTAATAGGAGCATTGATTTTAAAGCTTTGCTTATGACCCTTAAAGTCCACAGAAGTTTCAGCGCCTCTTTTTAGAGCTTTCTACGAAACAGCATGGTGTCGCCTCCTAGCAGTGAGCTGGAGAACTGCAGATGAGTGAGAGCCTGAGGTCTCTCATCCAAAAACTGAGATATCTGAAACCTGATCACATCACAATTCAATACTGACCGTAATTCATACACACATGGACATGCATATCGACGCCTACACACATAAATGTAAAGACAGGGTGTTGATCATGTCACTGTCACACTCCATCACAACAGATGGGTGCCAGCTGTGTGTTTTGAGGCGGGAGGGGGGGGGATGAGATGGGAGAGACAATGAACAGCGAGAGACACACACTGATACCCACAAGCATCACAGTGTAACACATACACACTGAGGCATTCAGTCAGACACAAGGAAACACACTGACAAGCACACTCACACACAAGAATCACATAGTGAAGCGAGCCACATTAATAAAAACAGGTTTCAGGTACTGGAATTAAGCAAGCTGGTTGTGGCTGCTGCAGGGGTCTGGCTTCAAGGCATGGTGTACTGTAGGGAAACGTGTTCTGTACCTGAGTTATTGTAAAAAATTTGTCTCAATCTATTCCTAATTAAAGTGCCTGCAACTAACGGAGCTCCTTGCTCGCAGTGAACAGATGTTGTGGAATTTAAGATGCAAACTCGGCTCCTCCCTGCGTGCACCCCCCGTCTGCCCAGCACTCAGGGTACCATGTGGCACTCAATTCCCTGTGGCACAGCACTACCACTGTGCCAGCATCAAATTGTCTGCTTTCTGGAAATTCACAATCTTTTTAACAGAAATTGTTTGAAATAAGTGTGGTGTTTTTTTTTTTTTTTTTTTATACTCAGTTCATTGGTGGGAGAAAATTCATATATTCATATACACATTCCCACTCACATTCTGCAATCACAAAGCTTTACCGTGCCTTCTATTCTCATACTAGCAAACAAGGGTAGGTGTGTGGAATACAGAAGCACACAGACATCTATTAGGAGGAAAGCACTTCCAAACGCATTTTCAATGTACCATTGTGACATGCACAAGATATGCAAACACAAGCTGAGTCTTGTCTTGAAGTTTGGGATGGTCCCCTTGGTCTAACTTAGTAAATAAGAACATAACAAAGTTTACAAATGAGAGGAGGCCTTCTACCCATCTTGCTCGTTTCGTTGTTAGTAGCTTATTGATCTCAGAATTTCATCAAGCAGTTTCTTGAAGGATCCCAAGGTGTCAGCTTCAACAACATTACTGGGGAGTTGCTTCCAGACCCTCATAATTCTCTGTGTAAAAAAGGGCCTCTTTTTTTGTTAAAAATGTTGCTTTATCTGGTCCTTGTTTCTTTTTTCAGGTCATAAAAGTCCCTTGGGTCATCATTGTCATTACCTGTTAGAAGTCTGACTTCTTGAATCAGATCGCCGCGTTGTCTTCTTTGTTCAAGACTGAATAGATTCAATTCTTCTGCATATGACATGATGACATACCTTTTAAACCCAGAATAATTCTGATCGCTCTTATTTGCACTCTTTCCAGAGCAGCAATATTCTTTTTGTAGCAAGGTGACCAGAACTGGAAACACTATTCAAGATGAGGTCTTACTAATGCATTGTACAGTTTTAACATTACTTCCCTTGATTTAAATTCAACACTTTTCATTATATATCCAACCTAGCTTCCCCACATTGTCTAGATGAAGAACTTGGTTATTAACCTGATTATTATTTGATTTACATCATGACAAAGTAGAACCGTCAGGCTCTGAGATAGGACTGCCATAATCTGCCCCAAGACCCTAACATTTGTTGCGTTGCTTTGGCCTGGAGTTTCTGCACTGTAGCCCATACCCTAGCAATGCCTCCACTGTCCCTTGCCCCTGTGCACTGTGCTGCTGACAGATAGCCTGGCCCCCCCATGCTGCCACTCATGCACCACACACAGAGTTCAGGGATTATGCCTTATCTGTTCTAATCTACAGTTTGATGGTAATATATTATTTCTTGTTTTAGTGTCCAGTGCTTACATAGCGGTGTCATGCTGGGAAAGTTCTGGAAAATCTGTTGCTATGGTGATTTTGAAACACACTGAATAAAATATCCTGAGAATAAAATTAATAGGGATTTTTTTAACAAATTGTTTATTTATTTGCTAAATTTTTACATTAGCCTGATATACAGTACGTTGTAACTAGGTATTAGTTCAGCTGTCAGCTTTTAATAATAAATCCTTATAGATAAATCCTTCACATCATTTTAATTTGGTATGAACTCTCCAATCCAGCCTACTGGACATGTTCCATTTTACATTACAAATGAAATGCCCAGGAATGTCGTGTTTATCCAGCCATTTACCTAAATTATTTTAATCACAGTGCTTTACATTTCCTTCCCTAGTAAACAGTCTCTCTGCATGTCCTGCTTTCTCATGGAGAGTGCTGATTTATAACCCCTCTGTATTTAACGCAGAGCACTGTTTTATACACAATATAGCTGCCCACTGGCCCGGGTTCAATCAGGAGCTCTAATGTGTTTACGACTCAGAAGCTGGTGACAGATTTACTGCCTGCAGGGAGATTCTTCCCAGTGAGTGAAATTTTACGGGAAAATAAAAATTCCAGAACCGTGATTCTCTGGAGATCAAGACTGCATTCTCAGAGGGGGGGCTGGGAGGGGGTCTCGTTAGAAACGGCTTGTTTCTCTACCCCAATAATGTGTGGGTGTGTGAGAGGGGAGAGGTAACTTCTGTATGAACACCTTTGAATCTTACATGCATTCAGAACGAAACTAAATAAAATATGCTTAGGAAAAAATAAATGTGTCTACAGTTCTAGAGTAGTCTAGAGTAGTCTACAATCAGTCCGAAATCTAGATTTGAAACAAATGATGTATAATTTGAACAGGGCCAGCTGCTAGAATTCAGTGTGTGTAGAGGTAAAGATGCAGTCTCTGTTTTAAATAGGAGATGGTGTTGCTGTTTATCTAGCCCCAGGGTCCAATTCAATTAACGTTTTAGCTGGAAAAAGTGGTTTGGGAAAAAATACATTGCAATAAACAGAGCAAATGGGGAATAATATTAACTTTGATTTGATTAACTCATCAGTGAAGATACATGCCTTCATTCGGTCCAGATAAATATTGCTCCAAATTTGCTACAGTTGCTGCATGAAGAAATTAAAATGTATCCCCTGATTTAATAAAGCAAGCAAAGGGTTAAAAATTGGATGCTGTTCGAGTTCAGTAACCGAGCAGATCAGTACTGTATGGATTTCAAATGCAGGGCGGTTACTTCGCCCCAGTCAGGCTGATGCAAGCCTGTGGTGTTGCTTTAGTGTGTGTGATAGGTGCAGATTAAACAGGGGATGCTCTGGAGTTGGGGGGTTTGTCTTGGTGTTTTACACAGTGGGTGGTGTTAGTTTGATCATCCCACATTTTAAAACATCATTAAAAGGGTTCCAACCCAATTCATACAAAGAGAATATTGCAGTTATAAAATCTCTCTCTTTTCTCTGCTTTAAATATTTCATTACTTGTGCAGAGGAAGTGAGCTGGTACATTAACCAGTGGTGCCAGTTTAGCTATCTGGTTGTAGCTGGCTGTATAAAAATAAACACACTCCAGTAGTAATGAACAGATGTCGCAGAATTGAAGCACACACACTCGCTCACTCGTGCACCCACACACACACACATACACAGCCCCCACTCTCTGCCCCTTTGCTGGCAGTGGCTGTGCTCAGCGTCTGCCAGCCTTACCATCTCCTCTGAGGACCTGGAAAATGGCACACATTTAGACCTCCTTTAATTGCAGGGATGTTTTTTTTCTGTCTGTTAGCTTTACTTAGCATTTGTGTCCCTTTCTAAAAGGGACGAGGGAGAGAACGATTCAGTCTTTAGGATCTTTTTCAATGGCACATCGAGAGAAAGATTTGTTTTAACGTTTACTGCTGACTGGATTTAGTGTAGTTTTTGTTTTTATTTATTTAGTAGTTTTGGTGAAAGGGGGGGTTACAAGTTTGGACATATGGCGCTGTCAGGGAGCTGGGGGGCTTTGATGATGTCGTGGTCACATGACCCACAAGTAATTAGCCTCCATATTGACCAGTTTGTGAATGCTACAGGCAGAGCTAGAGTCCAGCTGGACATGTCAGAAAACATTGTGTCCACCTCATCGCCTCCACCTCAAAACTAACTGCAGCCTTCATAGGAACAGGCCTGTCTTTAACAGAACCTCCCAGGTTATCAGAACCGCAGTGTTCAGTGTTCAGTGTGTGTGTCTGTGTGCGTGTGTGTGGGTGTGTGTGTCTGTGAGTGTGTGTGTGGGTGTCTGTGTGTCTGTGAGTGTTTGTGTGAGTGTGTGTGTGTCTGTGTGTGTTGTGGCAGTGTGTGTGTGTGTGTGTGTGTGTGTGTCTGTGTGTGTGTGTGTGTGTGTGTGTGTGTGTGTGTGTCTGTGAGAGTTTGTGTGTCTGTGTGTGTGTGTGAGTGTGTGTGTGTATGTGGCAGTGTGCATATGTGTGTCTATGTGGCAGTGTGTGTGTGTGTGTGTCTATGTGGCAGTGTGTGCGTGTGTGTGTGTGTCTGTTTGGTCTCTTCAAAGTGCTGCTTGTAGATCTTTTAGCAGGCTTAAAGTGAGTTTGGAGTTTGAGAACACACTGATAGAAAAAAATGTTCCCAGTGTCCTGCCGCCTTTGCAAAGCCCTGTACCTTGAAGAGGAGAGGGTGCATATGATGGGATGTGGACACTGTTAAAGTATTTGTTCTTTCCGGCATCTCTTACACTAATGAAATGTGTTGTAATTAACACAGTGATTTGTGTGATTAAGAAAAACAGACTGTCACAATTCCTTAACTGCACAGCATCCCCCAACCCAACCTGTCACACAAACACCCAAACCTAAAACACATAAACAGCACTTTCAACAGTAAACCATGGTACTGCTGGTAAACACACAGGAAGCATTGCGAGTCTGAGATAAGCAAGATGTTGGCTAACTGTGGCAGAGTGGATGTAGGTGGGAATGCTGTCTAAGCAGCACAGAATATATATTTTTTTGTATTATCTCTAACAGGTGTGCAGCAGTAATGCTGTGCATGGAATCAATTGTCACCTGATTTCATAAATATTGAGGTGTGTTTGTACTTTTAAAAAAGCCATTTTAAAGGAGTCTAATT
>NC_054561.1:618923-686423 GCF_017654505.1 Polyodon spathula
TGCGCAAGAATAAGAAGAGAACAATGTGGGATCCCTTCATTGTGTTTAATGTTTGCATGAAAACCGAGCCGCCGCTTCAGGCTGATTTTTTTTGGTTTGCAATTGTAATTGCAATTGCAAACCAGATCAAAGATATACAATAAAATAGCACGTTATTTCAGGAATACTCACTGAGGACTCTCAATAAAAACAAAACAATGTGATTATAAATCTCTCTTAATTAAGGTGGTAATATATGTACACAACGTGCCGCTGGTACAGTTTTTCAAGGTGTATTTTATACAGCTAAACGGTAAATGAAAACCTGTCATTATTCTGCGGACCGGCGAGACCGTTTTAATAACTTTGAAAAGTTAACGTGTAAGAATGTATTCAATTGAAATGAAGAACATCTCCAGATGCAACAATTGCGTGTGTGGTTCAGGAGCGGCGACGAGGAGAACCCAGTCAAAGAAACTCATTGTAATAGAAATTCGGAATACGAAATGTTGCAGAAAATACCACATGTATGCACCTTACAGAGTGTTTTATATATATAGTTTACACTTTCTGGTAGAATATGTTTTCCCCAAAAATGTTTTTTTTTTAGAATAAATAGGCTTATTATAAAAATTGTTAAAATATGTGATGAAACTGAGTTGGGTTTAAATGGAATAATATTTGTAGGAATTAATTTTTCTCATCTGGTGATTTTTATGCATAGTCTAAATAAATCAACCTTGAAAGATTTCACAGTTGTGCTGCATTCTTCATGAAATATTTTTAAAAAATAACTTTTTATAGTTAAAGGATTTAAATTTTGAGCGAGTGTTGTTTTATAAGCAGGGTGCTTGAAACAAATGCTTGTGAATGCATTTAATATTATCAGATGCATTTAAAATACATGTTGAAATAAGTAACAGAGGTCCACAGTGATACTGAAGTACGTTTAATATAGTTTCAACATTTTCCAGAATTCAGAAGCACAGTGTTCAAATCCAATGGATATGTGACAGAAGATAACCTTTTATTTAATTAAATAGAAAATTAAAGTAAACATGAATACGTATTCATAGAGCGGCATTCACCACAGTCAAACATGGCGCACATACTCTCAAAACTTGTCATTACATTGTGGGTTTTTTCTCTTTTTTTTTTAACCATTCATGAAAAAGAAACATGTAAACCATAAATAACATCACAGACGATGGAACAGGGCGGCTACATATTCGTGTAAAGTGCAATTCACAGAAATCATTCACACAAGTAAAAACCCTAGATAAAGCAAGTAAGTGTTCATCTTCATTAGAGCCATTCCAAATATATTTATACAAAACTGTTTACTCGTAGGTGTGCATCCAGTCTAGAAGGAATAACGTCTCAGGTGCTTTGTGCAGGAGTTCTCGATCAGTTTCAAAAACTGCTGCTTGATGACTGACAGGACAAGCCAGGTTTACGGGCTCAGAGCTCTAGAACGGTGAGACACTTTGCAAGTGTGTGTGTGTGTGTGTGTGTGTGTGTGTGTGTGTGTGTGTGTGTGTGTGTGTGTGTGTGTGTGTGTGTGTGTGTGTGTGTGTGTGTAAATTTCATTTACATGAGTTGTTGTATTTTTTATTGTCATGCCATTCATATTGTAGTTTTGCTGTGCAGTAACGCCGTTTCCTAGTGTCTCATGTGCCGTTTATGTGTAAAAATCACGTCAAAAAATGTTACTCCATATTAAAGAAATCTCTGGTACAGCAATGATCCTTCAGAATAATTTAAACTGCAGCTTATTTCATTGTTTCAGTGACACGACCATTTTGACTACAACAGCGAATTAGTTTCATAATGTTTATTATGTATTTATTTATTCTAGCTCTTTGTAAAACCATCACGTGAGCGACTGTTTAAATGAGAACTCTGCGAGGAATGTTTCAAAACTCCTGTTAACTGTTTAGCGAGGGTTTTGCGCAGAAAGCACAACATTGAACTGAACTGCCATCTGTCTGCTAATACCTTCAATTCGGATCGATTATTACATGTAGACTATTATTACATTTTACCAACCAAAAAACGGACCTAACCCGTCCACAAAGCTCAAGAATAAATTGTACATCCACAGAACACTATACAACATTGTTTGACTTTACATAATATAGGCTACGACATGATGATGCAGTGTCTGTTCATCATTAATATCACCACACAACAACACGTTTTCACTTCATATGGGCTGGAGAAAATGAAAAGTTATGCAATGACTCGAATCCATGTGTCCCTAGATGAAAGGCCCGTGCCGGGGTTTGGCGGAGCGTGCAGTTCCAGAAGGTTCAGACTCGAAGGAAGCAGGGGTCCCTTAGTGGCACTGTAGCTGTGGGCGAGTTTTGTATCACAATTAGTGGAAGTCCATTTTTCTTGTCACTTTTAGCGACTATAATTCACAGCACGCAGCATGGGATTCTACCCTTTGCACATAGTGGTGAGTATGCAATTCCGCACCACTCTGCTAGATACCTCCCATTGTCCAGTCGTCAACAACGACCCAGTCCCAATCCTGAAACGGGTTAGTCCGACACTCAGACAGAACAGTGTTTCAGGTGTCACAGCAGCCCAGAACTGCAGCAAGGAGGTTCGGCTCACACAGCGCTCCCAGTAAGTTTGTGTTTAGAACACATTTACTGAAAGTGAGTACATTAGTCCATTTAATGAAGAAATATACCAAAAATAAATAATAACAAAAAACCACAGTGTCTTATATATATATTTATATATATATATATAGATATATATTATATATATATATATATATATATATATATATATATATATATATATATATTATATATGGATTGTTGTAACCGAAACTTCCACCGGTGGCGTGTTGTAACAATTATAAGTGGCTCTTAACTGCGTTTTCAAAGGCAAATCCGACAATCTTAGAATATGGATACCATGTAAAAATTTTTTTTCCGCGTCTCTGAAAAAAAAAACAAACAAAAAAAAAAAAACAACTAGATAGTAAAGTATTTTTAATGCCATCTCTGGGAGTGAACCATTTATTTCGATAGCTAATGCAAAGGTATTTCTGAACTTTCACTGTATAAAACTATATCCACAAGAAGCGTTTGCATATTTACACCTGGGCACAGAAGAATCGCGGGAAGTAAAGTTTGTTCTAGTAATAATAATAAATAATAATTATTTCGTTTTATATTATCAAGCCAACTACCTGTAAACGAGTTTATTATGTTTTGCTTAAACAGACTTTTCATGCAAAAGTATTTTCAAGTATA
This sequence comes from Polyodon spathula, assembly GCF_017654505.1. Lineage (NCBI taxonomy): Eukaryota > Metazoa > Chordata > Actinopteri > Acipenseriformes > Polyodontidae > Polyodon > Polyodon spathula. Next base: position 622,178 of record NC_054561.1, read on the forward strand.
CTGTTTGAATTTAGTCAAGACTCGTTTATTTTCGATCGTTTTTTTTTTTATAAAAACAAAACAGGCCTCTCTTATGAAGGGACACCTCTGAGCCTGTGTGTCGCAATTAGGAATGGAATTGTTTGCCAAAAATACTCAACATTAAATTGACCTTTTTTGTCGATACCGTTTATCACAATAATACACTTAACATTGCTTTAAAATAAAATAACAAACACTGTCTGGGTTGTCAAGTGAAACTTTCAAACATGTCGAGAATAGCCTGATAACGCAGCCCAAGATTCAGACATTATATCGTATTCACTGAGAGAGAGAGAGAGAGAGAGAGAGAGAGAGAGAGAGAGAGAGAGAGAGAGAGAGAGAGAGAGAGAGAGAGAGAGAGAGAGGAGAGAGAGAGAGAGAGAGAGAGAGAGAGAGAGAGAGAGATTGTTTATGCTTCATTTGCAATTTCATTATCCAGATTAAGCACTTCAGGTGTCGGTATGATATTTAGTTTCTATACAAGAATGTTTCATTTTACTTTGCTAAACGAATCGCCCTCTTCAGGTACTGGTCACTATAATTAAAGGCGTGTGGTTTAATTTAAAAAAAAAAAGAAAGAAAGAAGAAAATTAGAAGCATGATTATATTATATCAATAACTTATATATTTATATCAGTAGCCCAAACAAAACTGGGAGTATATAACATGCATTCATTTGCACAGATAATGTAGCATTTACATGGGAAATGAAAATGTTTGGTAAACTCTCTTAAATTCTCTTAAACTTCCTTGTGCATTAATATAGAATTATCATCGATAACGTAATATATTAATTGCACCACCAATATACACTCGTTCATATATCTGGGGATTCCTTCACGCTCATATAGAAGGAATTGTGTACGTCTAATTAAGGGCTAATTAATAAAAATCCCGAATTACGGTATTCACACCAGCGTTATGGTTTGCATATTTGTGTTTGTAATTTTTAAATAGTGAAAAAGTGCATGTTTCGCCATTAAAGAATAATGTTTGGTCCTTATGTAGGAGACTATATACAAAAGTGTTACCGTTAAACTCCTTGCATAGATCTGTTTGACTTCTTTATTGCTTTAATGCTGTGAATACGAGACTGCAGACAGTCACACTAAACCTGTACTGATGATACATATAAAATACTGAACTAATAATAATAATAATAATAATAATAATAATAAATAATAATAATAATAATAATAATAATAATAACTGTATGGGTATAGGGTTTAACTTTAATAAATCGTAAGTTATAGCAGATAATTATAAACGTGTATTTATTTCTGTAGGGTTCGTTCGTTTGTAAACGTGTATTTATTTCTGTAGGGTTCGTTCGTTTGTGAACGTGTATTTATTTCTGTAGGATTCGTTCGTTTGTGAACGTGTATTTATTTCTGTAGGGTTCGTTCGTTTTATATATATATATATAGAGAGAGAGAGAGAGAGAGAGCTGGGTCTGTATACGTACTAACTGAACCCTTTCAACATTAAACACAATATAAAAACATCAAGATGAGGCTTTTTTAAATGTTGAAATGGTGGTGGTGGGTGGAGGGGGACTGTAGCGTGTCTGTGTGGAGTGAAGGGGTGTGGGGGGTGGGGGCTCTAAATAACTGTATCATTTTAACAGAGTCCTGTTACAGTATACTGTGTACCAGCTTCGTTGCTGGTGTCAGTCGGTGTGAAAAGGTTAGCTAGTTGTGGAAAAACGCATTGAGTTCTTCGTACATGGGCGGCCTGTCGTGATGCATGTGCATATCGTGATAAGGCAGCACGTTTTCAGAATGTACCCCGCCTCGCATTCCAGTCGAGCTGAACACCAGGTTGTGTCCCGGGGGGCGGGAGCTGGGCAGGGCCGGGTAGTGCATAGAGTAGTGGTAGTTCTTGTCGTGGTCCGGAGAAGACGAGTCCTGCTGTTTGACAGAGAAATTGCCATTAACACACAGAGGTGGGCTCAGGGGACCCTCGTACTCGGAGCTGTTGTACTCTGGGGACGCGTTCCCCGTATAGAGAGACTCGTAGGTGGAACAATAGGCGTGTGTCCTTAATGTGTGGGAATTGGGTATGGAGCTGGACTGGCATTGCGGGCTGGACAGCCGGGAACACTGGTAGGGGTATGGGTGCATGGAGAAGGACGAGTTTGGACCAGTGAAGCGCCCGCCTTCTTGGCATTGCTCCGTCAAGAAGTTCCTGGAGTTGAGCTGAAGGCAGCCGGCCACCAGATTGGTCGTGGGCTGCGAGAGGCCCTTGCATAAAGTCTGCACGTAGGACACCACGTCTGGTCTCTTTCCCGAGCGCAGGATCTCGGACAGGGCCCAGATGTAGTTCTTGGCCAGCCGCAGTGTCTCGATTTTGGAAAGTTTTTGCGTCTTGGAGTAACAGGGCACCACCTTGCGCAAGTTATCCAGGGCAGAGTTGAGGTCGTGCATGCGGGTGCGTTCCCGAGAATTCGCCTTCTGTCTACGCAATTTGGAGCGCTCAATCCGGGCTGGGGTCATTTTCCGCTTCTTCGGGCCTCGTTTTTTAGGCCTGTCGCCCTCAGCCTCTTCACCCCCGTCGTCTTCTTCCCCTTCGTCTTCTTCCTCGTCTTCGGCGGCCATCTCTGAGGTTGCCCGGCTGTCATCCTCGAGGAACTCGTCCTCCTCCTCCATCTTCTCGTCCTTCAGCGCACAGCCCCGGTCCGGGTCACCGTCCTTCAGCGCACAGCCCCGGTCCGGGTCATCGTCCTTCGCCTTGGAGTCCTCGCTCCCGCTGTCCTCCGTCCAGCCCGAATACTTCTGAACCTCGGGGAGCAGGGAGGGGTCACTGAACAGTCTCGTCAACATGGTTGCACTGCAACAATAAACAAGCACACCAGCTGCTTTAAGGAAATATATATTCGCCACATATTGCAGTGCAAACTGACAAACAAACAACACAATCGCCTGCAATCCGATTTTCTGAGAATTAGATGATTTGTTTTCCTCCTAACCTTGTTTCTTCTTCCAAGTTTCCCCTACAACACTTTGCATTTAGATCCTTCGATCGATCTATCGATCTATCTATCTATCTATCTATCTATCTATCTATCTATCTATCTATCTATCTATCTATCTATCTATCTATCTATCTGTATAATAGTAAATACAGTTGTTTGCTTAAGCTTTTTATAAGGTTTAAATGTAAATGCACACACACACACACGCTTAGGGTGTAGGTTTGAACACACCGTATATATATATATATATATATATATATATAAATATATATATATATATATATATATATATATATATATATATAGAGCTCCAGAGGTCTGGGATCGCCAACCGTGAAGCGGTTCACTGGAAATTGTTCACATAGAAGAGGCATGCAGGGGCCCGGGACCCGTTTATATGATGCGCATTGGAGGCCCTGACAATACGAGTGCGATACTATTAATAGCATTAAAACACGCATACACTAATATTAATAGCATTAAACACTCTTACACTAATATTAATAGCATTAAAACACGCATACACTAATATTGATAGTGTATTAAAACACTCATACACTAATATTAATAGCGCATTAAAACACGCATACACTAATATTAATAGTGTATTAAAACACGCATACACTAATATTAATAGCATTAAAACACGCATACACTAATATTAATAGCGTATTAAAACACGCATACACTAATATTAATAGCATTAAAACACGTATACACTAATATTAATAGCATTAAAACACGCATACACTAATATTAATAGTGTATTAAAACACGCATACACTAATATTAATAGCATTAAAAGTAACGAAAAAACAAAAAACAAACACTATTCCAATAATAGGCGGGCACATTTTCATAATCTTTAAAACAATGTGCAATTTTAAGATATAACTATAGATAGAAAATGTAAGCTAGGTACTTACACACAGTTTATATTTTTAAATATAAAGTAATATATTACAATAAAAAGCATGAAATATTATGTATGTGTGTGTGTGGGTGTGTGCATGTGTCTGTGTGTGTGCGTGTGTGTCTGTCTGTGTGTGTACGTTTGCGTGTGCGTGTGAGTGTGTCTGTGTTCGTTTTAATATGATAGAATACATTTACAAAAATGAATAACATTATTGGGTATGATTATTTTATACTCCTTGGTGTTGTAAAATTCTACAACGTGTTTTAAAGGATGTGCAGAACACACTTCTAATAAATATAATGCCAACAGATTAAAACAAAAACACAGACTGTGCACAATGAAATATACAGCCAGATTTTAGTCTAGAATAACAAACCATTTTTTAAAGACAATCTTTACATATCAATCTAGAGGAAGCTACCAAACACCTTCTTAATATCTTATCATACCATGTGCTAAAAAACACACTCTCCGTGAGTCCGGGTTGCGCCGGGGGCAAAATACAGCTTTTAAATTCTCAGGACACAAGAGATTAGCTCAAACTTTTAAATTAGCAGAACATGCAATTCTGAGGAAATTGATTTCACACGTTCTGCAATATGCATGGCTTGGCAATGTAAAACATTACAGTTCAGATATATTACAAAATAAATAAAAAGGATAAATACGTTTGCTGCTCTCATTCTCATTAAAACATTGCACCGGAATTGTGCTAATTGGGGTGGGGGGGTGGGGAGGGGGGGTGTCATACAAGATTTAGATTTAATATGATTCCATAATAAAATGTGCACATTCCACATCAAACAATTCAATTCAAAACAAATAACAACCACACACTGATAAACATTCAGCCTAATCGTGTTCAGATCATAGCATAATGTTCCACAGAAAGGTATAGCCCAGTAAAATGATCAATACATCTTGTTTTATAACGAGAGGCGAGTTGCAGGGATACAAATTAAGAAATGCCTTCATTTATTTATTTGTAAGTAGCAGATATAATCATACATTAATCACTCCTTGGAAAAGTAGATTTATTTTTGAAATATATACATTCAAATGAATAATAATAGTAAAGAATAATATAACAAAAGACTTAAATATAAACACTTCACGTTTCAGCGGCAGCTATAGCGGAGCAGCGCAGCGGCGTTCCCTTGTAATGAAGTGGCATGAACGCCGTGTTTGAAAGAGGCAAGAAAAAAGGGAGGCATACCCTTCCCATTCTAACTCAAAAGATAAAGAAATCCCGTTTAAATAAAGGTCTTTAAAAAAAAGGCGGCTAACAGTATTTTACATATCTGTATGTGTATTATTTATTTGTATAACTTACCTCCAATGTAGCTCTGGGGTGGGTGTGTGTGTGTGCAATGAGCGTTTTTACATTATCTTCAGGGAAAGTGCAACTACAGATCCAATAGGTGCGGCTGCCGTCTTCCGAATGGTACCCAGGCGCGCAGAGACAGAGTGGCATCTCCACCAGCCAGGGTTACATACCAGCAATGATGCCTGGGCATAGGGTTGGCACGTCACTGGCAGGAGCCATCACATGAGAGCCGGTGATTGACATGCGCCTGCATTCGGAGAGATTGTCTTCCCCAGGGAAGAAGGACTCGCCATCTGTCATCACTCCTCTCTGCGTTCCTCCGAAACACCGAGTAAGAGAAAGACAGTGCAATCGACAGATCTGCCTGCTATGAGCCCTACAGCACTATTGCAAATGCATAAGAGAACCTTGCAGAACCGAAATGAACCGAACCGGGCCACTGCAGGACTGACTAAAGACGCAGGGCAGGCTATGAGAGAGCTAGATAGACAGACAGGAAAAATAAAATAACAAAACTAGTATTTTAGTATGGCAGAGGATTTAGACAGCTAACCCCCTGAAGTGTGAACTGATCAGGAAGATACGCATGAAGGACTTTACCAGGATGCATGACAATGCAGAGTCATACCGTGCAGCATAGCGAACTCAGGTGTGTGTGTGTGTGTGTGTGAGAGAGAGAGAGAGAGAAGAGAGAGAGAGAGAGAGAGAGAGTGAGAGAGAGAGAGAGGGCGTAGAGATGTGACGGTCTGGCAGTATCGGAGTGGCGGGAGGAGACGTCGTGTGATCGACGAGAGAGGAATGAATGCGACAAGAAGGAGGAGAGATGAGGGCGCGAGAGAAGAGGAGGAGAGCGATGGAGTCTGAGAGAGAGCGAGAGAGAGAGAGAGAGAGAGAGAGAGAGAGAGAGAGAGAGAGATGCATGGCAATGCAGATTCATACCGTGCAGCATAGCGAGACTCAGAGTGTGTGAGTGTGTGTGTGAGAGAGAGAGAGAGGATGATAGGAGCGAGTCAGAGAATGGCTTGAGGAGAGCTCTCCAGGTAGGGGGAGTAGTTACCGCGAGAGCGAGTGGAGGTGCGCAGAGGGGGAGTAGTCGGAAGAGTTGGACGCTGTCCACATGACACTACGCCCGAGAGAGGAGGAGTCGAGGAGATGAGAGAGAGACGACGGGAGGACTCGAGGGAAGAGATCCGAGAGAGAGTCCAGAGGCTCGGATCGGAGGATACGTAGGAGAGAGACGGATGTTGTCTGTGTTCTAGAGAGAAGTGGATTGAGACGTCTCGGGTGAGCACAGATCTATAGAGGAGTAACAAAACCGGAGACGGCGAGCAGAGAGAGAGAGAGAGAGAGAGAGAGAGAGAGAGAGAGAGGAGAGAGAGAGAGAGGAGAGAGAGAGAGAGAGAGATGGGGAAGGGGACAGGGGGTGTTGGGAGATCACGTCGATATTGCAGACCGAAGGAGGAAGGAGGAATGCGGGGAGTGAGTCCAGATGAGAGATGAGAGGACAGGGCACAATGAAGATCTCAGGTGTGAACTCAGGGCCAGGTGTGCGTGTGATGCGGGGCACAGACAGCGCTGCATGGCACCGAGACATACTGGCAATGCCAGCCAGCGAGCCAGTCTATGCTTATGTCTCTGCTACAACAGACACAATCTTTTCACCTAACCTGCAGCCCACGTGCTAGATATCTAATTCATTGTTTGGCACCGCGAGAGCAAAACCTTTGATTTGCATCTGTCTGCCCAACAACACAGCAAGCGCTGCCCATGCATGTTACCGGCAGCTGCCAGCGCGTGCCAGCTTAGCACACACACACACACACAGACACGCTGGCATGCACACAGTCAGCACCGAATATATTATTACCGTTACTAAAAATGTTTTGATCCTACACTATTCTATAAGGCGTTATTAGACAACTATACAAATTTGGGTTTTTTTTTAATGTTATTTGTATAGAGCTTTCTGAAAGTAATCTTTTCATTTTTAATTGTAAACTACTGTTGTTGTTTTATTTTCACATAGACGGCAAGCAACAACCCAGCCTTTAGCTGTGATTGATTAAATCAGATGATAGCCGTTCACCTCTATGTACAAGCGATCGACACCGAATCCAATTGGTGTGAGCCTGCGGGGTAATAGACAAGATCTAATATCGCTTTATATATGTGTGTGTGTGTGTATATATTTTATATATATATATATATATATATATATAAATATATATGATATATACTTATATATATATATATATATATATATATATAGCATTTTAATACATGCAAAGCATTGGTAGCATAAAAAAAAATCTTTTAAATGATTGTAAAATTGAACTGAAGATGATTGCATTGCCCTTCCATACTGTAAAATGATTTTAACATATTTACTTTTGAGACATGCCCACTTGATCTGGTTATTGGCAATCACCGTTTACCTATTATGAGATTCCTTGCTTTGTCTAGGCAGTGGCTTAGCACTTAGCACTACCAGCTGGTCAAACACAGGTATAACAGTAGCTCTGCCAGTAATTAAAGATAATTTTTAATTTTTCTCTAAAAATGCAGTGACGAATTCTCTGCATTCTCCTGCTTAATTATCACACTCCCACTCTGACGAGATGTGTTAATTTCCACACAGTTTGTGGAATATTGTTCAGTTAGTGGAAGGAATTAGAGGTCTGTGGTTGAGAGTGGGGCAGCCAGAGATAAGCAGCTGTCACAGTCGTGTGTTGTGAGAACTCTGCTTGGCAGTTCTATGACAGCACTCCTATACGCTGAACAGTGGGGGTCGTTAGTGTACCTCATCCTTCAGGTGTGTAGTTTGTGTTACTCTGGCTATACGGAATGAATCAGACTCTAGAACCACGCTGATAACCTCTTACCAAGCCACTGTCCTGGAATGAAGACTTGGTTCACGCTGGCGGTGTGTGCTGGGGTTCACATTACACCTTTCCGCAGTCCCTCTCTGAACAAGCACAAGGGCTGCAAGGAAGGAAACCCCTAGCAGAACTGCAGAGGTGGAAAAAAAGCAACGCGCAGTTATTGCATACGACCAATGCTGGCATTGTCTGCTATGCAAAATGTCATATCAGGTAAAATATTTTTGCCCTTAACAAGGACACCCAGGTTAATGACCCCCACCCTCACCTCCTCTCTCTCCCTCTCTTTCTTTCTCTCCTCTGCCCGCTGCACCGTACTAATTGCACATGCAAATATGCAAATTCCTTTTAATTAATTACTAGGCTAATTAGTGCTGTGGTATTTGTGAGCAATAAATCATGTGAAGGTGGGGGATACAGGAGACCAGGCCACTGTACTCTGAATAAAAAATTTAACACGAGACCTGAGAACAAGGCAGGGCCGAAGAGGCTTTTATATTCCTCTGTCTGCCGGCAAATCTGAAAAAGAACCATGGCTTAGAAGCTTCTACCTGTCTGACTGTCTGTGTTGAGGACTAAGAGGCTACAGTGTCACTGTGTTGCTTCAATAATTAATAGAAATTAAGAATGAAGGAGAGGTAACATTTAATGCAGGATGGACTGTATCAGTAATAATAAATAAATAATAATAACAATAATGATGTAACAGTAATAATAAAAATCCAATGCATCGTGAGTAGGTATTCTACGCTCCTGCTGTCCAAAGAGCTTTGAAATATGAATCCCTGTGTGCTCACCAAGCCAATGGCAAGCTTGCTTGCAGCTTTAACCATCTCCACCTCGTGCTCCAGAGTGTATCACACATTACACCTCTCCACAGAGCCTCTCAGCATTTCTCATTATACCCTGATCTCCACTGAGCACTGCAGGAGGCACCTGCCGGCTGACCGGTGACCAGGCATTGGAACAAGGCTTTGCATTCATCTACAGGGATCTAGAAGGTAAAGGGCAAGGATTCAATGCAGTCTTTCTTAATACTGTACAGCTGATCCTCTGTTTAAGAGGCTTGTGTTTTCTTCTGCTCCAGCAGTCATGTATTATTCATTGGCATTAGTGACCAAGCATGGAAGATTCCCTGTTTATTTTGCTTTGTTTCAGGATTTGTCCCTCATAGGTGAAGGTTAGGCAGGCAGGCAGGCTGGCTCTCTCACCTAGTCAGAGTGAGGCACTCAGAGTGTTTCAACCAGCAGCAGCAGAGTTAGTGCTAGCCGGGGCCATCTTGTGGGATTTTGGGCTTTTAATTATGGTAACCGTGGATTAATTATGGCAGCTTAACAAGAAGCCATGCATTATTGATGACTAAGGGTTAGTTAGGGCTGCAGAGAAGGCGGTAATTAAATCAAAACGCAAGCTGCCCCAATCTCCTTTTACAAATTGCATTACTGTTATTATCACTGCAGTTTAAGTGGGGCGAGCAAAGGGAGGGACCTGGCCGACACATCCAGGTAAAGGCCCTGGCTCCGTGGGAGGCATCAGAGAGACCTGCTGGGGCTCAGCCAGAAGCACATCTAAATACCACTGGCTTTTATATCATTAAAACAGGATCTTCTGGCACATGTGCTCTGTTGTTATTAGACTCAGCTTTTCTTAATATTTAAAAAAGCCCCTCACCTGAAATTCAAAGTAAGAAAAAAACCTAAAATGTCTGCATAGGATTCAACGTGGGAGAAATTAAGAATGTGGGAATGGACACTAGACATTTCTGCAAATATACCACTGTGGTATTTCCATTAACAACTTCTGTAGTAAATAGTTCATTATGTAAATACAATTACCATCCTTTAGACCTTAAATAAATACATCCATCCATCCATCCTGCAGCCCTGCGCTGCAGGTAACTTGCATTGCAATTACCATTGGGATGGAACTGCCTGGCAGACAGAGAGGGGCACATCACAGAAACATCTCTGCGCCCGCTCCCCCTCACCCCCATGGCGCTGTGGCACTGGCAGCTGTTTGCTATTTATTACCCAGCCATGGTGAAATTGTTTTGGAAATCAGCAGATGTTTCGTCTTCAGTCTTTCTTCTGGGAGTGCTGTGTAACATGCTACACCGGCAACAACACACCACACTGGTCCAGGATTCTCAATCAAACCCCGCAGCACGGAACCTGTGTTCTCACACACACAGCCCTGCCCAGACTGGAGGCTTAGGATTGCTCACACAGTGGCGAGCAGGACTGGGGTATGATTCTCCACTCTGCAGCTGCAGCCGTGTTAAAGCTGTCCCCAATGCACTCAGTGGATGCCAAGGTCAAAATGACATGATTTATAACGGAGATAGAGAGATATTGATGACAATCAGCTTGAAACACAAGGGAAAAGAAAGATGATTATTATCATTATTATTATTGATTTTGATTTTTTTTTAAATCACAGAAATTCTCATTCCTTCCATATTGTACAGGGTTCCAACATAGCAGGAATTATCAGACCTGGGAATGACTAGAGAAATATTTGAATGGAGGCCTTTACCACAGCATCTGGGAATTTATGTGGCTCACAGCGCCCTCTTGTAGTTTGCGGTCCCCGTACACATACTCTGTGAACTGGTTGCTTTTCAGAAAGTTTAAACACAAACTTTTACCCCAAATATTTAAATTGCTCATGACATCTGAACATTCTGGCACTACAGTCTTAAATCCTTTACAATCCTGGTATTAATAAAATCGGTATATGGGTAAGCGAGATGACATTTTGCAATCTGTCTAGGAGGATTTTCTGAACAGTGTAGCTGGCAGAGCCTCGAGTTTACAACCCATCGAAGTAGGTTTTCAAAGGGCAGGGAAGACAGCCACAAATGAAATACTTATGGTGGAAGTTGTTTCACATTTAATGAAACTACCCTGGGGGGTATTTAATAGGACTACCCTGGGGTATTTAATGGTTAGGGTTACACCTGGAGGTATTACTGTTTCAGAAATACTGACAGACTTCTGAAAGGTACAATGCACGAACCAAAACATCACATTTCTATTATACACTGTAGATTTGTTTATCTGAAGATGGGTCGTTGAAGATGTTCAAGTCCCGTGATTCAAAATGAAACTGAGTGTGTGCCCTGTTTGGTGTTGTTTTATGTATTTGAAAATAATTCAAGCAATGAAAATATAAAAGTAGTTAAAGAGATTTAATTAATTTAATTTTAATTAATGTGTGATTAGTTCTTCTCGAAAGTTAAGAGAGCATCGACCAGAACAGAGAACAGGACCCGAGAGCAATTGGACCCTAAATTACTTAATTGAATCAATTAAGTGCTTTGATCCAATTAAATTTAGAGTACAGTCGGAACATAAACCAGGATTGCCTACCACTGTAGTAAACCCTCGGCTCTCACCGTCCGCTCCTCTCCGCTCTGGCTGCAGGGCTCCCCCAGACCTCACCACTCCCGGGGCTCCAGGAAGGATTTGGAGGACATGTGCAAGTTCTGCAACCCATCAATGCTGGAGGATCATAAAGCCAGGAATACAGTCCAGGACTTCCCTCTCCCAGGGGCCCATTGCAATAATGCAGGGAAGAACCCCAGTGCCCCCTCCCCCCCCCCCCTCCCCTCCCCTCCCCTCCCCTCCCCCCCCCAGAGGCAGAACCAGCAGTGCTTTGTACCCTGGACTGCAAGTGAACACTAGACTCCATAACCAAAGTTCTGCAGTCCTTGTGGTGCAGTATATAGGCCGTGAGGGAATGTAAGGGGTTAATGTCTGCAGTACCGTTTCAGAGAATCACCATCTGGTGATCCTTGAGGGACGACCCCTCTCCCCTGTAATCTGGGGCAGCGTGCCATGCTGTCGCAGAGCTTCAGAAACAGCGTGAGCCGATTCACCCCCAACCAGGAACGCACAACCTTCCACTTTCTCTACCCACAAGCTACTCAACCCCACAGCCTGCCAAGCTGCAGCCCCAGCCTTACCCAGGGAGCAAGGTTAACACAGACCCGCTTAGGGGGTAGTCCAAGACCTGTGTCAGTCAGGGTTTCTGAAGCCCGAAGAATACCTTCTTAATAACTGAATTAACGGGGCTATCACTGGATCTATAGAAACTGCAGTTTACAAAAAAATCAAATACAGAATAATCATGACACACATTTATTTTGTTTCTAACCTTCAGACTGAATTTAATAAACAAAAAATGATTATTTTTTATATATTACAAAATATCTGTACAGACAGAGGTACAACCAAATAGTTTCTCCACACACCCACCCGCCCCCCAATGAGGAGCAAAAAAAATGACCCGGAGCTCAAGCTGTATGTGCTGCAGATCAAACAGCATGCAGACAGAGACAGGCTGCAGACAGGGTGGGACTGCTGGGGGCACAGAGTGAAAAGCATTTCTGTATCAACCTATACAGAAAGTGCCAGGAAAAGGGTGAGGAAACCTTTTAGACTGTTTTCAGATTGTGGCTGACGGCATAATCCAGAACCAGAAAAAAAAAGTGTGAATCGTTGCTAAACATTGAGCAGAAAATATACCACGAGTAGCCATTTACTTCAGCTCCTGCCACTTTACAGCACCAAGCAAACACAACTCAGCCAGGCCTGGGGGTGGGGCAAATAAATGGAAGACAATGTATATGCAAAGATTCCAAACAGACTTAAAGGGTAAATTCAGAACAGTTGAAACTGAACCACTGGTATTCCTTGAGGTATTAAGCAGCATAAACACTAGAGGGCAATGTGTGCGATTACAGGAAAGAGGGAGAGGGGTGTTTACAGAGTAAAGAAGGCTGTGGTGAAACTGCATTCCTTTGTCTGCCATTTTGGTGCAGTTGCTCTATAGCTTCCTGCACAGTACTGACGCTGTGCTGGATCCACAATGGTGGCAGTTTCACAACAGTCTCCACTCTGTACACCTGGGTGGGCAGCAGTCTGCACTCTGTCAGCTAAAAGCACAGCAAGCTAAAAAAAACCATTGCCACTGTTGCATGGAGACTGAGATTTCAGCTCCCAGGAGAGTGTTATCCAGCTTGAAGCCTGTCTCCAGCACATTACAAGGGGGGGTTGGTTCGTGTTCCATGCAGAGGTACAGCAGCCCCGGAAATAAAGAGAATCCAAGTGGTGGAACATTGTGGATCCCTTACACCAATTCTGCACTGTAACAAAAAAACTTTGCTTAAAAAAAAAAAAAACTGCCCCCCCCCCCCTCCCTCCGACGAAGGTAGGTCGTAGGTCTTTAAAACCCTCTAATTCATGTCATACATTTTTCAGTATTTCACATTAAGCAGTCTTTGTACTCGTTATATTCCAGTTAGTGTTTTGCTGTGTGCAGCGTGTCACGCAAACGGAGCACGACCCATTCAAACCACAGGTCCTCTCGACAACCCCCCAACCCCCTACCAAATCATTCAGCCCCCAGAATCGCAGGTCGGAGGATTTCAGTGTCTGGGAGTCGCTGCTCCACAGTTCAGTCCCTCCAGTCCTGCACTTTCCATTCAATGTGGGAAAAAAACAACCTCTCAAAACGACAGCTCAACCCTCCATGAAAGAAATTTAAAAAATCACTGTAGTCTTTCTAACCCTTAATACAGTACGGGGTGCTTGGGGAGGGTGGGAGTTCACAAGGGGTCCCAGTCAGGGGTCTACTCGACCCACTTCGGGGTTCAGTTAAGGTTCACTTGCTCCCTCAGCGGGGTATGGGTTTGGACCCTCATTAACATGAGAAGCAGCCAGTGAGGAGGCCCCTATCCTCTCAGGACTCCCTGTCACTGCATGGGGTATCGATGCTCCTCAGTTGGGCACCCCTTTCCCTCTGCCCCCCCTGGACTGAGCGTGGCCTGCTCCCCTGTAACCCTTGCTAGAACCCCACCCTGAGGCCCCCCCAGAATGGCTGTGCTCTGTGGCCCCTGGTTCGGGAGGCTGCTTCCCTAGGGGCCCACCACAACTGAACCGCAGGTCCTGATCCCCAGGGAACTGCATGGAGCTGGAGGGGGTCAGCGGCACCTTCCCAGAGGGGGGGGCTGGCTCGGGTGCAGCTCTGTCAGGAGGAGGGGGCTCAGGGGGTTTGCCCCCCACCACAGTGTAAGTCCGGTCTGCCCCCCTCCCCCTTGGCCCCACCCTCTCCTGGCCTGGCCCCACCTCCTGTTGGGTGATGAGCTGCAGCAGTGCCGCGGCCACTGCTCCTCCAGTTGGGGTGACGAGCCTCTGCAGACCCCACGTGCTGTTCGGTGACGGCTGGGTTCAGGTCCTAGGAAGACTGGGAGCTCCCCATCTGCCCTCACTGGAGGGAGGGGCCTGGCCACTGGAGGGGGGGTCCCGGGGGCTCGGGGGGCCTCCTCTCAGGGGGCACCACACACTGACTCGAACCCGAAGCCTTCCGTCGGCCCACACCTGACTCTGCAGGGGAAAAAAACAACAAAAATAATAAATACACAGACGAGTACAGAGGGAGGAAACCCCAATGCAGATGGATAGCGAGGTTGCTGCACCGCCCGGCTTGAGCACTTGCCTTTGCGTTCGTTGCCGCTGGCTGCAGGCGGCTTCTCCAATTGGACACCGTTGCTCTCATCTGCTTGCTCCGCCCCTTCCTGTGGCTTGATGAGCTGCCCCAACAGCAGAGCCAGCAGATTGGGCAGGTCCTCTTGACTGGCAGGCAGTTCGGCCAATGGGGCGGGCTCAGGGGTGTGTGGCTGCGCTGCAACAGGTTCTGCAGTGCCAGGCTCCTCCTCCTGCTGCTGCTCCTTCTGGTGCCCTCGTTGCTGATTGGATGCCTCTGTCAGCGCAGACAGCGACTGGGTGAGAGATTCCAGCTGCTGCTGCGTCTCCGGGTTCGAACCCACATTCAGCAGCTGAGCCATCTGGGGCAGGCTGAGGTCCGTCTGCTGCTGGAGCAGATTGAGCAGCACGGCCATCTCGTTCTGATTGAGCTGCTCTGCGGCCTCACCAAGCCCTGCAGAGAAGAGAAAGGCGGGGTTAGCAGCTGCAGATTTACAGCCCTGACCAGAGGAGCAGACTCATCAGGTTAACCCATCAGCATTTTTAAAAGAAGTGTTATTTAAATGTTCTCTATGATAACCTACTCTCTAATTTTGTTAACCGCAAGTCTAAATGTAATGGATCAAATCACAGAAATCCAGCTTGTGTTCTGATTGATTCAAAGAAACACCTATTTGGTACTTAGTGTGTTAAGACAGAGGGCTAATGCAGAAACAGGAAGCTAGTTAACACAACAAAGCAACGCTGAACCACAGCGTCAAGAGGCTCAGTTCTGTTAAAACTGTAAGAGGATTGTACGACGTTACACAGCTACACCGCACCTTTCAGTGTGGCGGTCCCTCCTTGCAGCTCCTCCAGGGGGGGGGCCTGTCTGGGTGGGGCGGGAGGCTGCGTTCTCGCTGGGCTGGGGGTGGAGCGGCTGTTAACTGTGCCTGCAGGAGGGGGTGGCGGGTCCTTGCGGGGCAGTTTGGGGACAGGCACGTCCTCGGCCACCCCGCTCTGTCTCTGCCGCCGCCGCTTCTTACTCCAGAGCTCGTGGCAGTCCTGCCAGTGAGGGAGGCTGGCGAGGGGGAGAGACACAGAGGCGTGAATGCACTGTATTGTGCAGTGCTGTACCATACTGCACAACGAAACACACACAGACTCAGCTCTCTAGCTCTGCACTCACTCAGGGGGACTCATCTTGCTTGGCTCCACGTTGCACAGGAAGTCGCTCTGCAGGGCCTGCTCCGCTGTGCAGCGCCGCCCAGGGTCAAGGGTCAGCATGCGGTCCAGCAGGTCCAGAGCGTGGCTGGGGATGCTGGACACAGGGGAACAAAGAGACAGACAGTGAGAGGGAGCAGTGAGACAGAGACACTAGAGAGTCCCGCAGAGACGCTCCACTCACAATGCAAACTCTTCGATCAGCCGGCGCCGGTACTGCTTCTTGGGCTTCATGGTGTTGAAGTACGGCAGCTTGATGACGTCGGGCCAGGCCGCCGGGCAGGGGCTGCCACACAGCCGGCTGGAGAGAGGGGGAGGCTGGGTTAGACACGGGACAAAACGAACCCACCCTCCTGTCAAAATCCCACGGTGCACAAAAACTCCACCAGAATTTCAGCAAGAAAGAGCCACTGCTGAAACAGTGAGCCACTGCATTAGGTACTGTAATGCTCGTGTCGAAAGGATTGCTATTGAAATGTTTTTAACAAAGTGCCAGAGCCACACTGGACTGACACACAGACAGGCAGGCAGGCAGGGGTCTGGGGAGTACCTGATGAGCTCCAGCTGAGCCAGCTCCTGATTGGCCTGGAAGACGGGCTTCTTGGTGAACAGCTCCCCGAGAATGCAGCTGTGGAGAGACAGACCATTTTAACCTCTTGTTTGGCACTCCTTTCAGACTGGGAACAAGGCTGCTTCAAACCGGACTCACCCGCAGCTCCACACGTCGATGGCCGGAGTGTAGCGCTCCTCTCCCAGCAGCAGCTCGGGCGGCCGGTACCACAGTGTGATCACCTTGTTGGTGTAGGGACGGCTGAGGAGGGGACGCACAGACAGGAAGTCACAAAAAAATGACCAGTCAGAAAGACAGAAAACTCCAGAGCAAGACACACCCAGCTACAAGCGACAGTCTCGCTCTGGGTGTTACTGCATCTTGTAAAGCGCTTTGTGATGGGGGTCCACTATGCAAGGCGCTATATAAAATAAAAACTGATTGAAAAATTGAAATGGATTGAAAACAGGGGACCAATTGATAAAGGAGCGATTCTCTCACCTCTCCTCGGAGTTGTAGAGTCGAGCCAGACCGAAGTCCGCCAGTTTAATCTGTCCGCTGAAACAAGGCAAATGGCAACAGTTACATTCTAGGTTTAACCTCTCCCCCTACACACTGACACACACACACACAGACACACTGACACACACACTGACACACACAGACACTGACACTGACGCACACACACACACACAGACACACTGACACACACACACACACTGACACAGACACACACACACACACTGACACAGACACACACAGACACTGACACTGACACACACAGAC
The DNA here is from genome assembly GCF_017654505.1 of Polyodon spathula. NCBI lineage: Eukaryota > Metazoa > Chordata > Actinopteri > Acipenseriformes > Polyodontidae > Polyodon > Polyodon spathula. The sequence continues at coordinate 639,322 of NC_054561.1, forward strand.
ACTGGCACAGACACACACACACACACACTGACACAGACACACACAGACACTGACACTGACACTGACACACACACACAGACACACTCACACAGACACTGACACAGACACTGACACAGACACTGACACACACACACACACACACACACACACACACTGACATGACACTGACACTGACACACACACGACACTTGTGTACATGACACAGACACTGACACAGACTGGACACCTTGTGACACTGACACACACTGGACATGTGCACACACACACACTGACACACACTGACACACACACACTCACACACACACACACACACACACACACACACTCACACACACACACTGACACTGACACACTGACACTGACACACACACACACACACAGACACTGACACAGACACTGACACACACACAGACACACACACACACACACACACTGACACACACACCACTGACACACACTGACACACTGACACACACACACACACTGACACTGACACTGACACACACACACACTGACACACACTGACACACACACACACACACACACACTCACACAGACACACTGACACACACACACTGACACACACACACACTGACACACACACAGACACACTCACACAGACACACTCACACAGACACACACACACACACACACACACACCTGACAACACCACTAGACCACACTCACACAGGACAAGACACTCACACAGACACACTCACACAGACACTCACACACACACAGTCCCTCTCTCCCACTCAGTACCTGTTGTTCAGCAGTATGTTGGAGCACTTGATGTCTCTGTGCAGGAAGCTCTTCTTGTGGCAGTACTCCAGCCCCTCCAGCAGCTGCCTCATGAAGCTCTTGATGTGCTCCTCTGAGAACTGCACCAGCCCCGACTCCAGCAGACCCATCAGGTCGTGATCCATGTACTCGAACACCAGGTAGAACGCACCTGGGAACAGGTAGAGAGGCCGAGACGCTCGCAATACGACGACAGACTGAGATAAGGTAGTTCCAACACTGTGTAACACTGCCACTGGATACAAGGTGGCAGAGGGGGTTAGTGACAGCCGTCGCCTTCCAATCACGACCCACCCTGTGACCCCGACCCCAGAGCCTGACCTCTGTCCTTCTTGAAGTCCAGCGCGTCCTGCTTGTCCGTCACGATCTCCTTCATGTTGACCACACTGCGGTGGTTCAGCTGCCGCAGGATCTTGATCTCTCGGATCGCTGTGATGGGGAACCCCTCCTTCTCATTGTCGAGACGCACCTTCTTCAGGGCCACCAGCTCCCCTGAACACAAACACAGAGAGAAAGAGAGAGAGTCACTGCGCTAGCTCCCCTGAACACGAGAACAGTCACTACACCAGCTCCCCTGAACACAGACCAAACACACAGCGAGAGTCACCCTCTTTCCCACCCAAAATGTTCACGAGAAGACACTCGTATACCACACTATACCACAAGAGACCGGGTCAACAGCATAAATTAATTTATAACATACATCTTCAAAGCCAGAGTCCATCACAGGGCAGTCCTGCTCACCTGTGTCCTTGTCCTTTGCCTTGTACACCTGGCCGTAGGTTCCCTCTCCGATGATGCCGATGATGCCGAACTTGTCGACGCAGCGCTTCCCCCAGTCGCTCTGCGTCTGCTTCTTCTCCCCGTAGCGCGGGCAGCAGAACCTGGAGTAAACATGTGGGAAACATTTCAAACCTTCAGACCATGAACTTCCGGAACCAATCAGAAAAGCCACTGTGAGAATCCCTCATTTATAGTGCCTTTACTTTCAGTCGGAATGTGGGCGAGACCCCATGCGTACAACTACTGTGTGTGCATGGAGAAGACTGTGAACACGACGCATATCCTGCTGTGTGGAGCAGACAGGCCTGTCCCCGGCAGCGATTACACTCCAAACTCTGCAGATCCCTTATGTGGTGCAGCTCTGACAGAGGGACTCACTTTGGTCTCTTCTTGGCAGACAGTGGCTGGGGGGGGGTCTTCTGGACGGGGGACTGGGGGGGTGAAGGGTCCCCCCCTGGCAGGGAGGGTGGCAGAGGCAGGTCAGTCAGTAGGTGCCGGGTTCGACCCTCCTTTTCCTTCCTCTGAGAGCGATGGGGGGGCAATTCCTTTGGGCTACAAGAGAAGGGGAGGGGGGCAGAAAAGAGAATTCACACGTGCAAGACATCTAATGGCAGCGTGTGCAGCTGCGTGCCTGTGTTATACTGTAGCAGAGTGTAGCTGTGTGCCTGCGTTATACTGTAGCAGAGTGTAGCTGTGTGTCTGTGTTATACTGTAGCAGAGTGTAGCTGTGTGTCTGTGTTATACTGTAGCAGACTGTAGCTGTGTCTGTGTTATACTGTAGCAGAGTGTAGCTGTGTGTCTGTGTTATACTGTAGCAGAGTGTAGCTGTGTGTCTGTGTTATACTGTAGCAGAGTGTAGCTGTGTGTCTGTGTTATACTGTAGCAGAGTGCAGCTGTGTGTCTGTGTTATACTGTAGCAGAGTGCAGCTGTGTGTCTGTGTTATACTGTAGCAGAGTGTAGCTGTGTGTCTGTGTTATACTGTAGCAGAGTGCAGCTGTGTGTCTGTGTTATACTGTAGCAGAGTGTAGCTGTGTGTCTGTGTTATACTGTAGCAGAGTGCAGCTGTGTGTGTGCAGCTGTGTGCCTGTGTTAAGATTAAACACAATACAAGGGCACTAGAACTAGGGGTGTGGCAGCTTTGCTTGGCTTCCATCGTATACAGGGGTTACAGTTTTGTTCAAAAGCTTTAAATTGTTCCAGTGCCACTGCACACATAAACCTTAACATGTGGTTGTTTTGCACTCATCTGAGACTCCAGTGCACAGCACTAGCGTGTACAGGGATGAGGGATGAGCACTCACCTGCCCAAGCTGTTCTCTCCCAGCAGCATGGGGGGCAGGGCGGGGGGGCAGGGTGGAAGTCTTGGGGTGGGGGTTGTGTGGGGACCCCATGGGGTTGGGAGGGGCTCCGACACGGGGGCGCCCCGAGGCGATGCCCCTACCCTGTGAGGAAGGGGGGGGAGGGGGTCTGGGGGAGTGAGTCCCCCTCCCGGCAGGACCCCCTCACTCAGGGCAGGTGGCAGGAGAAGGGGGGAGTGGGGGAAGGGGAAGGGGAGGCGGGGTCCCAGGGGGGGGGGGGTGATGAGAATTGGGGGACTGGGAGAGGAGGAGGGGGAGCAGACCGTGAGGCCTGATCCTCCTTGGAGGGCTCAGAAAGGGGGAGAGGGGGCTGGGAGGGATTCTCAGGGGCTGGGTTCCTGTCTGGGGGGGACACCTCCTCCAGCTCTGGTTTGACCCCTGCAGTGACGGAGTTGGTCTCAGCCTCGCTCTGCTTCTCCGCTGGTTTGGCAGGCTTGCTCGGCCCTCTCTTGGTGTTGGCTAGTGGGGCCCCGGGCTCCTCTTTCCGTGGTTCCAGGGAGCTCCTCGCAGCCCCTGCAGAGGCAGCCTGGCGCTCCCTCTTCCTGCGGCTCAGCTCGGCCCCCAGGCTGGAATTCAGGGGGAAGCGGGCGGGAGGGGGGGGCGACACACTGGACTGCCGGCTCCGAGACCCCGACGAGCACTTCTTACTGTGAGAGCGGGATGAGGATCCTCGGGACGAGGAGGAGAAGGGGGGCGGGGAGCGGCTGCGGGAACAAACTGACCGCCTGAGACAGAGCGCGAGAGAGAGAGCAGCAGAGAGAGAGCAGGAGAGAGCAAGAGAGAGAGAGAGAGAGAGAGAGCAGAGAGCAGAGGCGAGCAAGGCGAGAGAGAGGAGAAGGAGAGCAAGCACGAGCGAGAGGCTCTCGGGAGAGGGAGCAGAGGAGAGGAGCGGATCAGGAGAGGACGAGAGCAGAGAGAGAGAGAGACGGGCGTCTCGCGGAGTGCCAGAGAGAGAGAGAGAGAGAGAGAGAGAGAGAGAGAGAGAGAGAGAGCAAGCACGAGAGAGAGCAGCAGAGAGATAGCAGGAGAGAGAAAGAGAGAGAGAGCGTCTGTGCTTCTCTCTCCGGCATCTCTCGTTCTATCTTCTCGCGGAGGAGAGCAGAGTCCTCTCTCGTTCTTCTCTCTAGCTCGAGTGAGAGAGTTCGTGCAAGAGAGAGAGAGACGTCGAGCAAGAGAGAGTCTCTTCTCAGCAGAGAGAGAGAGAGAGAGAGAGAGAGAGAGAGAGAGCAGCAGAGAGAGAGCAGGAGAGAGCAAGAGAGAGAGAGAGAGAGAGAGAGCAGGAGAGAGAGAGAGAGCAGTGAGAGAGAGCAAGAGAGGGAGAGAGCAGGAGACGAGCGCCAGTCTCTCGAGAGTCTCTCAGAGATTAGCAGCGTCTATCTCTCAGTCAGAGAGAAGAGAGAGAGAGAGAGAGAGAGAGAGCAGAGAGAGAGAGAGCAGAGAGAGCAGCAGAGAGAGAGAGCAGAGAGAGAGAGAGAGAGAGAGCAGCAGAGAGAGAGCAGGAGGAGGCAGCAGAGAGAGCAGGAGAGAGCAGAGAGAGAGAGAGAGCAGCAGAGAGAGAGCAGCAGAGAGCGAGAGAGAGAGAGAGCGAGAGAGGAGAGAGCAAGAGAGAGAGAGCAGCAGAGAGAGAGCAGGAGAGAGCAAGAGAGAGAGCGAGAGAGAGCAGCAGAGAGAGAGCAGCAGAGAGAGAGAGAGAGAGAGCAGCAGAGAGAGAGCAGCAGAGAGAGAGAGAGAGCAGCAGAGAGAGAGCAGCAGAGAGAGAGAGCAGCAGAGAGAGAGCAAGCACGAGAGAGAGGAAGAGAAAGAGAATGAATACAGTAACCTGACCTGGAGTCAGTTAGAATGAACTACAATTACAGCCACATTGTTTTCTTTAATTACAATGATATTGTGCAGTTATAATTACGCTGCAGTAATTACAACTATACTAAAAAAAATTACAAACAACTCCACACATTAACATGTTTACTGTGGGGTCTCTGAAAGTGCTTGAAGTCACAAGACCGGTGCAAAACACAGCAACTGATTGATCAAACACAAACACTTCATTGATCAGTTGAACTGCAACTGATCAATGAAGTGATTGATTTACAACGATGCAGCTGTGCCAAGGTTCAATTACATTTTAATTGCAATCTATTACAAATGACACCATTGCAGTTACCCCCAAGTGACAGGAACTGTTTTACACAAATCAGAGAGGAACCGAAAACAGGACTAGAGCTTCTTCAAAAACACAAGGCATTACCAGAACACACTTTCGGGTTCTAACTTTGCAGAGTCCGTTCTACCTAACGTTGTCCTCACAACAAGCACAGGCAGGCGGACAGACAGACACTCGCTCAACGAAACAGTAATGACAATGCTAGCCCACGATGATCCCAGACAAGCTGTAACAAAGCAACTGAAACTAGCCCCCGTCAAGCCTGATTTAAACACCCAACCCTAATTTCCCCCACTGAGAGCTCGAGTGAACTCCAACGGCAGGGAGACTCTTGACAGCTCAAGACAGGTTTAAGTTCAGAACCACGCCTCCCATTGCACAGCGACATGAGCTCCGATTCCAGGTTTTACTGGGTACCCTCGAAGCACGCATGCTGTCAGCACGCAGCAACACATGCATGAGTTGGCATTTTTAAGATGACCTTTGCAAACATTACACAATAGTGTGTAAGTTCAAGAGTTGCCTAATTATGCTCAAAGTATGTGCAGATGCTGCAGCCCTGACTAGCAGCCTCAGCACTGCATAGCGCTTTGAGCCAGTCCACGTTTTTATTATGAGCCACAGATGCCTGGAGTGCTAAATCTCAGAGCAGTAGAGCCTGGAACTGCCACAGTGTGCATCAAGAGTCCTACTGTAATGAGGGACTGCATTGCAAAACACGAGTCTGCTCCGAAGCAAGCTGCAAAAGCACAAAGCTGCTGCCGCCTGTGAAGCAGGCCTGTGCCTCAGCAGAGCTCTCCCTGCAGACAGGGTGTCAGAGAAGCCAAGAGCCCCACTTGCTGTTTTCATACCTGGTCTAGCTGACCTGTTGGCAAATTAATGAACTTTGAGCTCAATCACAGGACACACAAGGAGCTGCTTGAAAAACAGCAGGTGGAGCACTCACCCCTCCCAAAAATACAATATAATACGGACTGAACATAGAGTGAAAACATGCACACAATTCTAACTGCCTGCTAACCCTAACCCCTCTACCCCCATCCCTCCCTGAACAGAACAGCGTGCTACTCACCGTGACACCGGGCTGGAGCTGGAGGACCTGCGGTTTGCATAGGGGCTGAGAGAGCGCCTCCTGCTGGAGCAGCCAGGGCTGCTGTCTCTCTCGTCACTGGAGGAGCGGAGTGGGCTGCCCAAGCACTGCCTGGCCCTCCCAGACGGTTCCCTGCAGGCCGGGGTGCTGGGGCTCTGCTGCCTCCGGTGGTGGTGGTGGTAACTGTCCTCACTGTCCTGCCCATACTCCACTGCACCAGGGCTGTCATTTACTCTCCCGCCTCTGGGTTTGGGGGAGCCCTTCTGCTTCCTACGGGGGCTCCCCTTGTACCCCCTCTTGCGGTGGCTCTTGTCCCCCCTCTCCTTTTGGGAGTCACCCTTGTCACGCCTCTGCTTGCTGTCCTTGTGCGATTTGGGGGCCCGGCAGCCCTGCTTGCTCTTGGAGGGAGAGGGGTCGGCTCCTGTTGGTTGTCCTGGTGCAGAAGAGGATGAGGAGGCAGCGGACTCGCCCCGCTTCCTAGTCACTGTGTCCTCAAGCTTCCTGGAGCCCGAGGGCCTGTCCTTGCTGCGCTTGCTCCTGGTCCCCTCCCTGATGCCCTCCCTCTCCTTCTCTCGCTCCTTGCTGCTCTTCTTTTTCTCCCTGCTCCCTACTTCCTTCAGCTTCTGCAGGTCTTTGGACTTCTTGTGGGGGTGCCTGTGCTTGTGACCCCGACTTTCCACGCTGCCACCTCCCCCTTTCTCGTGGTGGTCCGCCACTGCACGCTTGTCAGACCTACCTGTCGGCACGTCTGAGAATGTTTCGGAGTCGGAGCTGATGTCGTCGTACTCCACTAAAGGTTTAATAACACTCACCGCTGGGGGCGCCGCAGAGCTCGTGGTGGTCCCGGGCCTGTGCTCCAGCGCCGATGCTTTGTTATACTTGGACTTGTGGCGCTTGTGCTTAGCTGAGGAGGCGGACACCGAGGCCTTGAGCTTCTGCTTGCCGTCTTTGCTAGTCATGTTTGTAGCTGAGGAAGGTTGTGGCTGCGCGGTTTGCAGGACCCCGCTGTTGCTTGGCTGCTGTTGTAACGGAACGGCAATGCCTCCATCCGGCTTCCTTCTTCCATGGTGTCTCTCGGAACCGGGCATTCCTCACGGTAACGCGCCTCCTGCCAAAGCCGGGCCTCTCCAACCACAACGAAGCATTAAACCAATAGAACAAAAACCGAAAAAAAGGGAAACTTAAAAATAATAATTACAAAAACCCCCAACACCACGGCGTGGTGCACGGTCTGTCTCTCGATTCATTCCAGGTCTCTCCCTCACTGGCCTGCACGGAAGAAAAACATAAAAATAAAACGAGTGAAGGTGAAACTTGTTTTAAGCGCTCTGCTGTTACAGCTTGATCATCTCTCCCCTCCCTGGTAGCAGTCGCAGATATTTATTGGTGGTGTTTAATTATGTTTTTGTATAAGAAACGTCTGTAATCTAAGTACCTTTTTATTATTCCTCAGCCCGGTTTCAGGCGTCAGGAAAGGTATTTAATTCCTTCTGTTTCCGATGGAGTTCAGAAACAGCCAGAGTCCATGTTGAATGGGCGATATTGTTTCACAAAACTGAAATTGAAAACTTGAATCGGTTGATACTGTTTACATGGTCGTATATATATATATATATATATATATATATATATATATCACACACAAACTTTTAATCTCTGTTTTTGATATTGGTCAGAAATGTCAGTATATTCGTGTGCAGTTGATGTTCTAGTTTATTTTCAGTGGTCCTGGGAGCCTGTCTGGTCTATATTTAGGGCGATGTTTGCAGATTAAGAACAGCTGCTGCCCCTGTTGCTAAGACGAGAGGACAGCCGCCATTACGGCTCCTTTGGTCTCTGTTCTATCCCGGAAGTGTCACTCGCACGGTAACCAAGCAACAGCCCTTCCAAAGCGGAGCCCCGCCCCTCGTTCTCCCGCGATCTGTCTATAGCTATTGGTCATCTATCTACAAAGAAACAAAGTCATGGATAAAGTTATAACACGCCATTTTAATGACTAGTGCACCGTCCGTGTGATGTGTTAACGCACGGATAGACTATACTCAACATAAACCACCGCGAATTACTCATCTGAATACAAAAACTCAATGCAGGGTTTCTGAGCCCGGCTGCAGCTCTGCAGGAGCGCTGGGACTCGAGGCCTCTACTAGTGCGGAGGGCGTTTAAACATGTAACGCATCAGCCGTAGCTTTGGAGTGACACAGACAGGATGCACAGTGCGGTGCATTGCAGGCATATGGAGTGAGGGACACAATGACACGCGGAGGAAGGGGCTGGCATCCCAACCGCCTCCCCCAGACCGCCAATTGGATACTACCGACGAGAAAAGTGAGCGCTAGGGGTGGAAGCTTTATCGGCCTGAACAGCTGCAGTTCCTACAGTCAGTGTAGCTAACACCGAAATATAATAATGAAATACCACCCCACCCCCCGAGCTGTCTAGCAGTGTGCCATACATCAGCACAAAGTGTTCAGCAAATTATCCTGCTGGACACGACTTTGAAAGGGAAACCTTAAAAAAATGTGTACATGTCTCATTGTTTATATATATATATATATATATATATATATATATATATATATATATAATATATATATAACCTAAAGATGAACAAAAGAACACAACGTAAAAGAGAAAAATTACAAAATTATGAAGATGCCTTATAGATATATAACCTGGCTGCGCAGCTTTTAATACTCGTGTTCTTTTAAAATGTTTCTCGTTATTGTAATATTAGGTTGCTTTATAACTAAGCTGGGAAATGTTTTGTTTAGCTTTTAAAATGAATGTTTTGTTGGCACATGTATAGAAGGGCGAGTTGTCTCGGTGCATGGGGGGGGGGGGGCTGTGATTATCTATAATTGGGTTCCATTTTCTCTCTGCTATCAAATGCACTACCTTCCTGCAGCATATCACCAGGCATTGCATCCTAAGTAATCATTTGAAATCTGCAGTTTATGACAGCATTAGGCTACAAGGCGAATTTAAAGTAAGTATGTTTTTAGTTTAGGACTGAAAATATGTACTGGATTTGCCCACAAGGCAAGTTCGACACAGAGCGAGAGTAAACGCTAGCACTGCGCCGCTTAGCTCTTTACCCAAGAACAACTGCAGCTCCACGCTTGATTCTCCCGCGACTATGACGTTTCAAAGTTTGGACCTTCCCTGCTATCTGATTGGTGACGGCCGTTGTTTGGTAAAGGTGATGACGACCGAAGACGGAAGTCATGTCGCTGAAAAGAATGATACCGATTTTAGCATTTGTGCAGAGTTTATAATCCGCCCGGGCTGGTTGGGAAAGCTACACATTCATAGCGGTGTTGAGTGTTTCGTCACGGTATGCTGTCAGCACCCAGGACCTGTGGCATAATACTTATAGCTGAAAAGGCCACTCAAACGAACAGGGCAGTACTCTGAGCAAAGCATTAAAACCATTCAGAAAATATAAACCTGATTGCTGAATCACGCTTTATGAGTTAAAGCGCAGTCACACGTAATCAAACCCGCAGTCCTTTTATTTTAACCAAAACTCCGTCCAAAAAAAACCAGACAAAATAACTTTATACAGTATTCAGCTGAATTTATAATAATTGAAATCACATAGATCTGTTGGAAAACTAAGACAACAGTGTTTTCCAATGAGTCTGTCTGTCTGCGGTCTGGACTGTGAGTGACCGGTTGGCTCTGGGCTCAGACTGGGAGATGCTGTATGTGTCTGGTGTTGTGTTGAACTGAAGTGGGACGGGACGGGACGGGACCCGCACAACGGCACAAATATTTACAATTTCTTCTGCTTTCAAATCCGTACCCCCCCTCCCCCACCGGAAAATCTGGGCTATACCCCGATTGAAGATGGGGAAGGAGGTGAACGGAGGGTCGCGGAGCCGGTTTGAGGTCGGTATTGATTTTGAAAATTAATCTCAAATAAATAACAAAACTGCGGCAAGATAGGATGTGTGCTTGGTTGAAATAGGAAGCAATGGGGGATGGGAAAAAAATCCAAACGAATGTGTGTTTTTAATTAGCACAGATGGGTTTTACACCAACCTGCTCACTCGGATTACGCAGTGTGTTATTAGTAACTTAGTCAATTACGCATTGTTGTCAAAACCGTGAATTGCGTCTGTTTCAATGCCGTGGATAAAAAAAAACAACAGTAATATTTATTTACAGTAAAGAGTGATCAAAGTTAAATGCATTATTATTATTTTCTGTGGGCACGTTTTCCATTTTTTTTTTTTTTTTTTTTTTTTTTTTTAAACAGTTTTTGGTCATATTGTTTAACGCAGTTTTGTTTAAAATGCGGTTCATTTCCTGCCCCTGTCTTGCAAAACAAAACAATACGCAGCACTGTACTTTCCTGAGGCACTAGCCCGGGTGCGTGAGAAATTAACACAATAAAACTAACCGGATTAAGTGAAACTCAGCGAGTGGGTCCTTTACGCGTTGCATCTTTTCTTGGTATTTATTACATTATAATTCTGGGCTCAAAACTGAGCATTAATGGCCGCGGCTGCGGGAGCCACAGGCTGCTTTGCTGCACAGCTGACTGTAATAACGTTGCCAAACTTCCCTTTCGATTCGGGGGTTATTGTCTAGATTCTAATTAATGTCACACATCATGATTAGTCCTGTTATTGTATACAAGAACATCCCGCTTCCCTGGCAGTTTTATTTTTTTAATTGAGTGTTGTTTTTGTTTCGGACGGGGTTGTGAAGCTTGTCACTGTTTTGGTTTAGTGCAGTGGTGGTAGTTCCCTGAATGGGAGGCCCTCGGGGTTCTGGTTTTATTTTTTGTTTAAAAAGCGGTTGCCAGTGTATTTTATTTTGCGGTGTCTCTTGTTTTTGTTCCAAGGGGGCTCTGTGCCTGGTGTCCCCGAAGGCCCCGCCTTATGTTGGATTTGAGCGGTTTTTGTTTGTTTTTAACAGCGCAACAGCTGATAAGGTCAGACCGTGCCTGTGGTGGAGACCTGGGGCAGCTGTATAGCGCACCCACCCCGTGATATGTTAAACTAAGAAACCCACTTCACCAGCGTAACAGCGTTTCATTCTTCGCTTGTTTGGTTGCTGTTCTTAATTTTTTTTTTGCGCCTCTTGAGATTATATTTACTGTAAACACACGTAAACAATAATAATACAATGTTTTGTATTACTTTAGGTACCAGAGGAGTAAAGCATAACCTGTGTTGAATATTGTGTTAAAGAACGGGGTTTTGCTGAATTTCTGTTTGTTTTTTTGGAACAAGTCTGAACTTCCCCACCCCCGGATTTTAAATACTTTTTACTGGGTGAAATTGAATGGACTGACCATTCCTTGTTAGCGTGCTTCCCTTGAGCCAGGAGGGGGGTTGATTTGTGCTACTGCCAGGTAACTAACTGCATACCTTAGACACAGACAGGTTTTGTTCAGTGTAGTCTAGGGCTCTGCTGGGCGACAGGCCTGGCTGTGTTGTTACCAACAATGTTACAGATAAGGCACAGTTGGTTTTAATATTGAACTGGCTTGAGTTTTCAGATGTGTTTTTTTTTTTTTTTTTTTTAAATTTATTCCAGGGGTTCAAATAAAACTTCCATTGCACAGCAGTCTGATCCATTGTTCGGTTTTGCTGTGGGTTTATTAAGACACTCCTGCGCTTATTACCTATTGCACTGGGACTAATCAAGCTTATAGTAAAACCTGGACTGGGTGAAAGTGCTGTGCAGTAGGAGTCTTATTTTCATTGCTACTCTCCTCAGTGCACAGTTCTGTCATGCTCACTGTTGTCAATGCTGCTGTCCTCTCCTCGGTGCACAATACTGTCGTGCTCACTGTTGTCAATGCTGCTGTCCTCTCCTCAGTGCACAATGCTGCTGTTCTCTCTCCTCTCAGATGTTCTCGAACAATGACGAGGCTGCTATCAACAAGAAGCTGCCAAAAGAGCTGCTGCTGCGGTGAGTGTGACACCCTGACACTAGGGGGCACCACACTCACTACGACACACACTCACTAACTTTCTCACTCACACATACACACACACTCACACAGGATAACAGGTGCAGGTTTGTGGGTTCAGCGAGTTAGTGCTGCTGTAATTAACAAGGCTGACTGAACACTGAGAAACCACATGCAGGAAACCTTCACTCAGAGGCTGTGTGAGAAAGAGAATTATAACAAGTTTGCTGCTTTTCTTTTTGTATTTCAACTGAAATGCATGTTCTTTTTTTTTTTTTGCCCGCTTTCATTCAGTTGTATTCAGTAACGATGTGATTCAGAACGTGTTTAATAGAGATGCACCCAGCCTTGTTTCAAGTCTGAAAGTAAAAAAGAAAACTTGAGCTACACAGCGATTGGGAGAACTGCATGGAAGTGCAGCTGGTGGTTTGGATTTCAGGAGGAACTAGAGCTTTTGACAATGCTTTGTTTGATCCCTGTCACTCTGTTGCTCTCTCAGGATATTCTCCTTCCTGGATGTAGTGACTCTCTGCCGATGTGCCCAGGTCTCCAGGGTGAGTCTCAGAAGCCTGCTGAACCAAATGCTCTCCCTGTCTCTCTCCCCGTCTCGTTTAACCTGTGGAACATTTAGGATTGTTCCTAAAGGTTTCACTGCTGTCAGAGGTACTATGCATGTCGTAAGTAGAGGTCAGCTATGCAGTCGAGTGTGTGCAGTAGTGAAGGGTTATGTATTGGATAATGTGTTTCTGTCTGTCTCTTTGTCTCTGTCTCTCGCAGGCCTGGAATGAGCTGGCGCTGGATGGCAGTAACTGGCAGCAGATTGACCTTTTTGACTTTCAGAGAGACATTGAGGTGAGCCCCCCCATCTCCCCCCCCCCCCCCCCCCCCCCCCCCCCCCCCCCCCCCCCCCCCCCCCCCCCCCCCCCCCCTCCCCCCCCGGAGGCCGTCTCTCTATTTTCCTCATTTAAGAGAAGCGCTCATTGGGGCATCAGGCCTCTGACCTCTTCAGACATGATAAATAAGATGGAAGTTATATTCTGTCAGTGAGCTCCTGTCTAACAACTGTCTCTCTGTCTCTGTCTGTCTTTCTGTGTGTCTGTCTGTCTACCTTTCTGTGTGTGTGTCTGTCTGTTTGTCTGCCTCTCTGTGCGTCTGCCTGTCTCTGTCTTGCCTCTCTGTCTGCCTGCCTCTGTCTGTGTGTTTGTCTGTCTGCCTCTCTGTGTGTCTGTTTCAGGGGCGTGTCGTGGAGAACATCTCGAAGCGCTGTGGGGGGTTCCTGAGGAAGCTGAGCCTGAGGGGGTGCCTGGGGGTGGGGGACAGCGCGCTCAGGTGAGGGTGGAGGGGAGGCGAGCGGGGTGCAGTGACTGTAGAGCAGGGGTCCTGGAGGGCAAGTCCACATCAGCTTTAACAGATAAAATTATATAATTAGGATCTGTATTGAGGTTTTGAAACAGTTCAGTGAAACAGTTTAGAAGAGGGTTGGAACAAAGACCAGGAGTGGAGAGGTGCAACTTTGTCTGTGAAGTTTTAGCTTCTCTCTCTCTCTGCAGGACGTTCTCTCAGAACTGCAGGAGCATTGAGCTGCTGAATCTCAATGGCTGCACCAAGATCACGGATGCGTGAGTGTGACCAGGGGAGAGGGGAGGTGAATTCGGAACTGGGCTGGCTTGCTTTAAATCTCTAAAACCCTGTTTTCTTTACCGATCCCTCTCTCTTTCTCTCTCCACAGTACCTGCAGCAGTCTCAGTAAGTTCTGTCCCAAACTTAAGCACCTGGACCTGGCCTCCTGCACCTCCATCACCAACCTAGCCCTCAAAGTGCTCAGGTGAGCGTTTTCTTGTGTTGCATTACTCTGTTTTGCTGTGTTGCGTTTTTCTCTGCTGTGTTGGTTACATTTTGCTGTGTTGTGTCTGCAGTGAAGGCTGCCCCCTGCTGGAGCAGCTCAACATCTCTTGGTGTGATCAGGTGACCAAGGATGGGATCCATGCTCTGGTGCGGTGCTGTCCGACACTGCGCTGCCTGTTCCTGAAGGGCTGCACTCAGGTACCCTGCACACTGTACCCCATACCTAGTGTTCATCTTTAAAAAACATTCCCAGGATTTTTTTTTTTGAGTTTGTTTTACATATATTAAAAAAGGGATTAAATCGGTCAAAAAAAAAAAAAATGTAAATTGAAACATCGGTAAAAATTGGGGGATAAAATCTCTGTATGCACACTTTACATGTGGAATATGATGTGTAGCGGTTCTGGTTCTGATTACATTTAATATCCCTGGCATGTATGATGAAGCAGAATCTGTGCAAGTGCAACCCACATATGAACATGACATCAGCACAAAACAAGCCAGGTTTGTTCACCTTGAAATCATAAAAAGAAAGGAAATTGACAGACCTGGGCGGTACAAGCCATTGGGAGATACATCAAAAATCTCCCTGGCCGTTTCCATCAAATACCCTCTATATATATATATATATATATATATATTACACACAAACACACACTACACCTTGTGCACTGCACCCTATACACTACACCCCATACCCTATACACTACACCCTACACACTACACCAGGGGTCTCCAACCCTGGTCCTGGAGGGCCCCAATCCTGCAGATTTTTGAGATGGTTAATCTTGACTAATTAAGCCAATTATGTAACAGAGTTTGGTTGAAACAAAAACCAGAAGACCCTGTAGCTCTCCAGGATTGGGGTTGGAGACCCCTGCATTACACCATACCCTACACCCTGCAAATTGCACCCTATACACTACACTGTGTGACCTGGAGCAAGTGACTTGTTAAATCAACATCCTATTGTAAGTGATCTATCTATATCTTTATTATTGTTATTACACTCTATACACTACATCATACATCCTGCACCCTACAGTATTGTTGTTTAAATACATACCCACACATGAAATTAGTGTTCCTAACAGTTTCCTTTTATATTTTCAGCTGGAAGACGAGGCTCTCAAACACATCAGCGCTCACTGCCCAGAACTGATCACCTTGAACCTGCAGACCTGCTCGGTGAGTACATGGGAGCCAAGACTTGGAGACACACAGACTGAGAGGCACACTGAGAGACAGACTCATGGGACTCTCATAGAAACAGACAGACTGACTGAGAGACAGACTCACGACACTCAGAGAGACAGACAGAGACTGAGAGACAGACTTACGGGACTCTCAGAGAGACAGTCAGAGACTGAGAGACAGACTCATGGGACTCTGAGAGACAGACAGACTCGCAGACACTCTGAAGGTGGGATGCAGTGGTTATTTGAGAACACAATTAAACAAATGATTTATTAAAAAACAAAAAAAAAGAAAGTTTAGTACCCTTAGCACTGCAGTGAATGCTTTGTGAATGTGGCTAGCTAACCACTCTCCTCTCTCCCCCCCCCCGAGCAGCAGATCACAGATGAGGGTCTCCTCACTATCTGTCGGGGGTGCCCCAGGCTGCGGTCTCTGTGTGTGTCCGGCTGTGGCAACATCACCGACGCTATCCTCAACGCCCTGGGGCAGAACTGCCCATGGCTCAGGTGAGGGGGCAGGGGGCAGGGGTAAGGGTGACTGGGCAGGGGGCATGCTGACTGTCTCTGTCTCTCTCTGTAGAATCCTGGAGGTGGCTCGCTGCTCGCAGCTCACTGACCTCGGCTTCACCTCTCTGGCCCGGGTGAGTGCCTGATTAGCACAAACATTGAAGCAACAGAAGCAGAGCCTGTGTCTCTGTCTGTTTGTATGTCTGTGTCTGTGGGTGCGTTTGCTAAGAGTTTCTCTCTTTGTGTCTCGGACAGAACTGTCACGAGCTGGAGAAGATGGACCTGGAGGAATGTGTGCAGGTAAGAACCTGATTCACCATGTTCTTCTAATACCACCAACTCGAACCCCCCCCCCCCCCCCCCCCCCCTCTCTATTCCCGTCTCTATCCCCCTCTCTCTCGCTCTCTCCCCAGATCACAGACAGCACCCTGATCCAGCTCTCGATATACTGTCCACGGCTGCAGGTCCTGGTGAGTCTGCGGTGGGGTTACACTTTGTTGTGATTGAAGGCATGGCAGCTCTAGTCTGTCTGTAGTCAGGCTGTCCTCTCCTCTTCTCACCCTTCCCTTTCTCTCTTCTTCTCTCCTCACCCGTCTCCTCACCCCTCCCTCCGTCCCTCTCTCTCTCTTCTTACCCCTCTTTCTCTCTCTGTCCTCTCCTCCCCGTAGTCCCTCTCTCACTGTGAGCTCATCACGGATGATGGGATCCGGCACGTTGGCAGCGGCCCCTGCGCTCATGACCGGCTGGAGGTCATTGAGCTGGACAATTGCCCCCTGATCACAGATGCCTCTCTGGAGCATCTCAAGAGCTGCCACAGCCTGGAGAGGATAGAGCTGTACGACTGCCAGCAGATCACCAGAGCGGGGATCAAGAGACTCAGGGTAACTACATACACACACACACACACAAATGAAGATCCACACTCTCCCCTGCACTCTCTGTCTGTGTGGTCTGTCTCACTCTCTCACGCCTCTCTCTGTGTTTCAGACACACCTCCCCAATATCAGAGTACACGCCTACTTTGCCCCGGTGACCCCGCCCCCCTCCATGGGAGGAAGTCGTCAAAGGATCTGCCGCTGCTGCATCCTGCTGTGATGTCAAAGCAGCACCACTGACTTTGTAAAAAATGACTATAATGTTTAGCTGTGCACGTCCTGGACCTCGAACACACATTTCAACAGACGCCTGTGTGTGTGTGTATATGTCTATCTGTGTGTGTGTGTGTGTGTGTGTGTCTGTGTGTATAGATCATGTCGACTCCCTCATTTCGTTGCAGTTTGAGCCACTGCAAGTTTTACTGTAAGCTTACCGTGACGTACCTTAAATATGAAATATTTTTGCATTCTGTGTAGTTCTTTCATCATTATAGATGCACTCCATTCAGAGATTGGATTTCCTAAGAATTCATGCAGCATAAAAAAAAAGAAGTTAGTTCAGGGTTAATTTAGGACCACCAGCAGATCTGTGAACCTGTAAAATATATTGAATACAAAACAATATTGCTGTGACTCGCCTGTAGTTGTCACAAGCACCCAGTTAAATAAGTAGTGGCTGAAACTGGGATGCACTGGGAGTGTCTTTGCGTGTGGGAGCATGCCCAGCGAAGCCTGTGTGTAGCAGTGTTGGAAATGGTCTATCAAGCCCTTCATATTAATATATCCTTCCCCTTTAACCTCCACAGAACTCTGGAAAATTGATATATTTTTTTATGAAAGAAGAGATTTAATCAAAGAAGAAGAAAAAAAAAATGCCAAATTTTGCATGTTTCAATGATAGTTTTTATATATAAATGTTTTGAGATAAATAGAAATGTAGTTATCTGTGATCACTGGTTGTGTGCAGAGCCCGAGGCATGTTCTGTGTGTGTGAGTGTGTTGGTTGGTTGGTTGTTTGTTTGATGCAGCAGTCTCACTGGGGTTCCAGTAGCTCTGGCACAGTCCTGGGTTCGTATGACACTGGCACCCCAACAGACAGACAGACTTGAGAGGAAAGTGAACAGTCTTTGGATTTGGGATGGACAAACTGACAAGAGTTCAGGGGTTTTGAAAGGTCAGTTTGGACAGGAGGTGCTGAACTGAGCATGCCTGGTTCTGACCCCGGGGAGGGCAGCAGAACTCAAAGGTCTGTCTCTCTGTCTGTCTGTCTTTCTTTCTCACCCATCCCTGGAGCTGCACACCAGAGGGCACCATTCAGTAAGAAAATAAAGATCCACAGTCACAAGCTTGTGGATATTTTTGTTTTGTAGTGTATCTTCTGTTTATTTCAGTAGCTGACAGAATCAATCCCAGATTAGGTGTCCAAGGTGAGAT
This sequence comes from Polyodon spathula, assembly GCF_017654505.1. Taxonomy (NCBI): domain Eukaryota; kingdom Metazoa; phylum Chordata; class Actinopteri; order Acipenseriformes; family Polyodontidae; genus Polyodon; species Polyodon spathula. The sequence goes on from NC_054561.1 coordinate 657,305, forward strand.
GTGCACAGGAAAGCAGTGCAGGGTTGAAGTGAGAGAGTTCTAGCTGGAGAGCCCCAGTATCGTATTTGGTGGTTCCCTAACCGTAATAGAAGAAAGGGGATTAAATGATGGCACTAATAAGAATAAATGTATTCTCCATTCTCATGCTGACAACTTAAACAAAGCTGATATTTTCTCCTAATTTCGTTTTTCTGTGAACACGAAGTGTTGATCGATCCAGTCTAATAAAGGCTGTGAAATCTCTGTGCCAGCCAAGAGGGAAGGATGTTGTGACACTGACGCCATTGTGGCTCCGAAACAGAGCCTGCCTCCTGCACAATCAATAGAGCGGCCAGAGCCAAAATGGCTGACACTGGGATGCAGTTTCACCGTTGTCTCCTACAGTGCAGCCCTTAGTCCCACTGTAAAAGGAAAGCAACGCAGCCACAGTCAATGAAAGAATCCGGTCCGTACTGATGACAATGAATGAATGAATGTTCAGCTGTGTAGAGAGGAGTCGCTGGCACTGATTGGTAACACATGGGATCATATCTTCAAAGTGTTACCCCAGCCTTTAACTAACTCCTATTTTTTGTTTTTCAAAGAGGTGAAAAACCTAATTGATTTTTTTACAAAACTAGAACCAAACAACAAAGTGATGTAGTTCAAGTTAAAGAGCCTCTGATTAAAGAATATGGCCCACTGGTCTGTTTTGAGGGAGAGCTAACATTAGGCGCATTGTGCTTCTGTCTCTCTACTGCTCCTGGAGGTCACGGGGAGTAGTGCAGCCTGGTTCACTGTTCATAATGGAACTCCAGGGGTTGAGAACGAGCGCAGATGCAATAATGTGGTCGAGGACAATAATTATATTATTATTGTATTTTTTTATATATATATATATATATATAGATATATGTGTGTGTGTGTGTGTGTGTGTGTGTGTGTGTGTATATATATATATATATATATATATATATATATATATATATATATATATATATATATATATATGATATATTTCAGCTGGGGGCAGCTGTTTTATAAAAGGTTTTGTGATGCAGGTTTCTGTGTGAGTTACGACGAGATCGAGGGAACGGGGGCTATAGAGCCTGGGAAGAGAATGAATGGGGAGGGTGGCGTCTATTGCAGTCTTCCTCCCTGTCTTTCCAGTACTTTGTTTTGTGCTGTCCTTCAGTGTACCCATCTGACCCCCCCCCCCCCCCCCCTTAAAATTCAGAAGCAAAAGAAGAATAGAAACATCTTCCATTCTGAGATGCTCGTGATATACTGAGCTAAAAAAAAAGAGAGGAAGTCCTGACAAGAGCCGCTGATGTTCTTTCTGAGTGCTCTCTCTCGTTGTGTCACTCAGCAGCAGGTTTTGTGTCTGGGAATGGCACACGCACACACAGTGAGTCTCACACAGACACAGACACCCACGCGGCGTGTTTGTAAATGCCAGCTCTGTTTCTCTGTGCCCCTGGGAGTTTGTTATTCTCCCGAGTGATTTTAGCGCTCAGCACAATTTACACAGCGATCCTGCAGCGTGAGGAACGGCACAATCACACACGGTAACACTGACTAATATACATGCACTCGCACACAGTGAGCCCTGAATTGCAGCCGGGCAGTTGCAGGTAGAGTCACTGAGTTGTAAATAGAAGGTGGAGCTGCCTCTTCCCATTAGCAGCTGAGCTTTCTTTGTACAGTTTATTTTAGATTAGGGTTGCAACAGTCCGGGCTGGAGCTTCACTGACAGACCATGCAATAGACGCAGCTTTAATTAGCTTTAAAAGCAGCTTTAATTAATCAGATTAGCGCAGTCCTCCCTGTGATGTTTCAACAGAACACAATATAAAATTGTGACGCGCACATCTCCTCCAAGCCACCTTAAATCAACCAAAACATCTACCTGTGCCCCATACACCGTCTTCCTACTTTGACATCTGCCTGCTCAGCCAGTCACACGCGCGCCTTGTGTAATCAGAGGGACCGGCTCCAATCACAGCGCAGCGGGGGCGCGGCCTCAAACTGAGAAGTTTGAGGTACGCGTGCTGCTGCATAGCCACTGCCGAGCTACAATAGTGCGCGGTACCTGGACGGGATTCGGGGCGAAATTCAAATCAATCGCGCTTCCAATGATACAGCAATAAACAATAATACAAATAAATAAATAAATAGGGTTGCAAGGGACCATATTTATCAATCAAACAGCTACCTTGTCTTGCTATATATTCTCAATATAAAGAAAGCCATGTGATATGCTGTTTTCATTGCAGTATTGAATGAAAATATGCCATATTTATAAACCCGCAGGTATCTGCAGCATGCCCTATTTACTGAAACGACTCGTCTTGCCTCGTTTACTCGCACTGCAATAAATGTTTTTCATTATTTTTGTATTTATTTAATTGTATACTATAATTAAGTAGCCGTGCTTTCATTAACTTGCAATTTGTTTTATAGTATATATAAAGCAACACCAGCTCGAAGAAGAAGCAGCGCGCGTTCTGTGACCGCTTTGCCTGGGAATACACGACCCAGCCCGCCTGCTCCGCAAGTCTCCTCACCGACCGCCGGGTGGGCACCGAGGGACACCAGCGTCGGGGCCCATTCCCCAAGGAATGACAGAAAACAGCGAGAAGGAAAATGTGCTTCAGAAGGTCCAGCGCTCCCCGGGGACCGTTTCCATACAGCCCGTGTCTAAGGTGAGAAAGCAAGGCTGCCAGCATGTAGGCTTCAGCCACTGGGGAGGGGGGGTTGTATTTAGTATTGCACTTGGTCTGGATACACTTTGCATTTACAAAAAACACGCAAGGATTCCACTTTTATATGCCTGTGTGTTCTGCCCACCTGTCTGGCAATGTTGGGCCTCAGAGGTTCCTCTCCGTTACAAACTACATCTTTATAATGTGTATGTGTGTGTGTGTGTGTGCATATGTGTATATATATATAATTATTATTATTGGATACAGCGGTGGATCCTGGCTCTGCTGGGCAGAGTGACAGGAGCTGGAGTTGTTTTTGGAAACTAAATATCTATCTATCTCTTTATCCACGATTCTATCTGTGGCAAACTATCAAATTCACAGTTTTATTTTATTTCATTATGTTTGAAAGTACGTCACAGTCCAGGAGTGAGAAGCAAGTGTTCTGTAAAGCTGCCCCCACCCCACTGAGTCAGAAACGGGAAAACAGCCCCCCCGCCTGAGTTTTATTTGCATTAATAACACTGTCGCTCTCTAGAGCGTTCTCTTCTGTTCTCTCCCTGTGCTTTTCTGCCTTGATCATCTATTTTTGTGTTTGTGAATTTTTAATCGCTGCCAGGGCTGCTGTGAGAGGCTGAGCTCTCTTCTGAGAGCTGGCTGGCAAACACGGAATGACATCGCTGCCACTGAGAGGGAGAGGCAAGACGTGTGCTCCTGTTATAAAGCTTGCATCAAAAAACGGGCTTCCATTAAAGGAGCCCCGCCCACTTCTCTTTCCCTCCGATGTTTCTATTCATCTCTTTACACCCATCTTCTTTTCTTCTCTCTCTCTGTGTGATAGGGGTTGGCCTTGTAATAGGCAGGGTGTTGGAGCAGGCCCCTGTGTCGGCTCTGTAATCTGTTGTGCTTAGTCTGTTAATTCGAGGCAGGTTGAGCATTCAAGTGTATTTATAGCTCGAGAGAGAAGGGGAGTGCGCACTTGCGGGAAAGAGCCGGTTCCAGCCTGTGCCTCTTAAACTCTATTTAATTGTATTGTTTTATCTTTTTGTCCCTTTTTTAGTTTAGGCTAGATCTGCATCCAATAGGGGTGGAGGGCTGTGTTCTTGTTCTTGTTAAATAGAATTGTTCAATCAAAATACATAAAAACTAAGAACTCCTAGTAGATGCATGGATCTGCAGCCATGTGCTTCTGAAGGCTGTGTGAGAGAATAGGCCCGGAAGAAATGCAACAGTAATGTGACGAGTGATTGACTGAACCCTGTCCTGTTCTCTGTCTCTCTCTCTCTCTCTCCCCCCTCTCCCTCCTTAGCTGCAGAGGCTTAAGCGCTCGCTCTCCTTCAAGACCATGATCCGCAGTCGGAGTGTAGAGAACGTCTTCCAGCGTTCCAAGAGTGAGATCCGTCTCCCCGTTGACCTCATTACAGCCCCGCCCCATTCTTCGTCCCCGCCCCCTCCAGAGAACCCGTCCCTGGCTCCCAGCCCTGCCCTGTCCTCCAAGACTCCCCCCCAGCTCCGCCCCCTTCACTTGCACTGCTTCCAGGAGCACGTGTTCCGAAAGCCCACCCACTGCCAGCTCTGCAAGCACGTGATCGTGGGTGAGTCTCCTATCGTGTGGACCTTTTCGAGTGACGTTGTGTCCTGTCCCGTGCCATGCTGTGTTGTTCTCTGATTGGCTGTCCCGTTCTGTGCTCTGATTGTTTTTTTGTTTTGTTGCAGGGAACTCAAAGCAGGGGCTACGCTGTGAAGCCTGCAAGCTCGGCGCCCACTTGTGGTGTTCGTTGGAACTGTCACAGCAGCAGTGCATTGGCAAGGTGGAGAGAGAGGGGGTCCTGTACTGATGCACTGTGGGGGTGGGGGGTGTCAGTATGAACTGAGTTGGAATAAAGACACAGACAGACACACACACGGCTGTCCTAGTTGTTTCAGTGGCATTCAAATTATGTTTCTGTGCAGCTCTAGACATGAATACAAAACAATGTGTGTGGATAGACAGGAGAAATCTGATGAGCTGTCTTGTTGCCGCTCGGAGGTCGATTCGGATGTCATTCAGCACTGAGCAATACTTGGGGTTAGGATTAGGGTTAAAAATAGGAAGAAAGTTATTATGATGATGCTAACAGAGTGTAGCTCTGACTGACGTGTGGTTTGTTATACTGTTTTGTGACCACCTTCAAAAATAAGGAATAAAATGATTTGCTTATTATCATTGGCTCAAAACACACACAAAAAAAACACCAAAGCCAAAGCCAGCAAGTCGGACATTTCATTTTGGAGCTTGCGACTGGGTTGAAGTTTCACAATTTGTTTTTGTTTTGTTTGCTAATGTTGATCCAGAGTATACAGCCCAGTTATCGTCAGTGTCAGACTGTTCTGCTGAAAGTGAAACTCAAATGAGGCACTGCAGAGGGAGGGTGTATTCATAGCAATTCTCCCTCTCTCTTCTATCCTTCTCACCACCACCACCCCACCCCTCCCCTCCCCTCAGTCAGGGGCGTTCAAGTGGAACTCCAGCTCCCCCCTCCTGGTGAATGAGCAGGTGGGTGTGGTGAAGGAGGCCGCTCTCCCTGGTGAGTACCCCTCTTTACTGCCTCTGGCACTGAAGCTGTAATGAAACCCAGTGTTAAGTGGGAGTGAAACGGTGCACTGATGTCACAATACGTCTGCGTGTCTCTGTGTGTGTGTCTCTGCATGTCTGTCTCTGTGTGTGTATGCGTGTCTCTGTCTCTGTGTGTGTCTCTGCATGTCTCTCTGTCTCTGTGTGTGCGTGTCTCTCTATATCTGCGTGTGTGTGTGTCCGTCTCTTGTGTGTTTCAGCAGGGAAGGCCCATGTGGACCCTGTGTATGAGACTCTACGCTACGGGACCTCCCTCGCTCAGCTGGGCCGCTCCAGCTTCAGCAGCATCTCCGAGTCGCCCACCAGGAGCGTGGTAGGAATCCTGCACCCTGCATCCGACACCCTGGGTAGCGGACGCTCTATCTCAAACTGATTTGGGAGCTAATAATTTTATAACCTTGCTCGGTGGTTACTTCAGTGTTAATCTGTACCCAGATACACTTTGTATAGACCCTGCACCATAAACCCTGCACAACAGAGCACTCTGAGCCTTGTACAATAGAGCCTCCTGCCCAGGAGAGACTGGTATTGCACTGCCCAGTACAGTACTCTGAACCATGAGAATCAGACAGGGCGCCTGCAGTGCTTCTGTGGTTTCATTATTTTAGCATTTTATTGTGGAATCTTGATTGACAAATGTCACTTCCTGCGCAGAACGAGCGGGACAAGGATGGGGAGGAGAGCCTGCAGAGCGGAGAGGAGGAGACGGGCAGCCAGGGTGAGAGAAACCCCAAACACTGCACCCTGCACACTGCCAGATTGAGAGAGAGAGAAGCCCTATCATTGCATACTGCATACACACACCAAGACCTGAACGAGCTGGCTGGTTCTTGCAGAGGGAGAGACGGGGGGACTCAGGCACAGCGCACTCACAGTTTAATAGGAAATACAAGAGATTTCCAAAAGCAGCCAGGTGCACAGATGTTATTTTTGTTGTAGTAAGCTCAGAGAGAGCGATGGAAAGATTAATCTTGCCAGCGCCAGTGACAGCATGGCTCTCTGATAATGAGAAGACGACAAACAAGAAAAACAACACAGCCTCCTGTGCCGAGATCGATCGGACACTCGTGGCTCGCACAGACAGCAGGATTTGTTACAGAGAATAAACTTAACTGAGCAAGTCAGAGCATTGCTGCCAGGGAAATCAAGGGAATAACGGGGTAGCAAGCCTTCGGGAACAGCCTAGCTGACAGATTGAATATTGCAAGAGCATCGTTATTCTTGAAGCGGACGAGAGAGCGAGCCACGCTCACTGTCCTGTCCCTTACTCTCCCTTCAATTTGCACTTTCTCTCACCCCTTCTCCCTCTTTCTTTGTCTTACTCTGTTTGACAGAAAGTGAGAAGGCTGTGTCAGAGGACAGAGTCAGCTTGAAGGTAAAGTCTAAATTATTATTATTATTTTATTGTTTCAGTTACCTGGCGCATGGCAGAGGGTGGCATTATGATATTATTTAATTCCCCCCCCCAGACCCCCTTCAGACTCGAGAGACCTCCAAAGTACTCCTACGTGGCGCTCTACAAATTCCTTCCGCAAGAAGTGAACGACCTGGAGCTGCAGTGAGTAGATATGTACTGACACACAGACTGACACTCACTCACTCACTCACTCACACACAGACTGACCTCTCTCCCTCTCCTCTCCTCCCCCTCTCAGGCCGGGTGATAGGGTGCAGGTGACAGACGACTCCAATGAAGACTGGTGGAAGGTGGGGCTGAACTGTATCTGTCTGAATCATTGCAGCAGGGCAGGGGAGGGGTCACACAGGGTCACTCGTGCACTGACGCCACTTGTCTATTAAAATAAAATAAAATAAAAAAAGGTAAAAATAATATTTGTGAAAAAGGTGGATGACCTAGAAATTTTTTTTTTGCAGTTTTCCACCTAGGTTTTTAATATGCTTTACCATACCTCTCCTGTGCTTTACAATGCTTCCCTATGCTTTACCAGACCTCTCCTGTGCTTTACAATGCTTCCCTATGCTTTACCAGACCTCTCTGTGCTTTACAATGCTTCCCTATGCTTTACCATACCTCTCCTGTGCTTTACAATGCTTTCCTATGCTTTACCATACCTCTCCTGTGATTTACAATGCTTCCCTGTGCTTTACAATGCTTCCCTATGCTTTACCACACCTCTCTGTGCTTTACAATGCTTCCCTATGCTTTACCACACCTCTCTGTGCTTTACAATGCTTCCCTATGCTTTACCACACCTCTCCTGTGCTTTACAATGCTTCCCTATGCTTTACCGTCCCCCTCTGTGCTTTACAATGCTTCCCTATGCTTTACCAGACCTTTCCTGTGCTTTACAATGCTTCCCTATGCTTTACCACACCTCTCTGTGCTTTACAATGCTTCCCTATGCTTTACCACACCTCTCTGTGCTTTACAATGCTTCCCTATGCTTTACCATCCCCCTCTGTGCTTTACAATGCTTCCCTATGCTTTACCATACCTCTCTGTGCTTTACAATGCTTCCCTATGCTTTACCATCCCTCTCTGTGCTTTCCCCCACTCCCCAGAACACTTTATTGAAACAAAAACTAAAATCTGTCTCTTGTGAAAGGTGCTGAGCAGCACAGCATAACAGATTTAAGAAATTCTGACCTGGAATGACATGTAATAAAAGTTTAATGAGGTTTAGTCATTCAGTTTTTTAATGGAACTGCTTTCTGAGGAAAGGTTGAGTGGAGTAAAGGAAGTCCCACACTGACAGACATACAAACTCTACAGGCATACAGACTGAGATACACACGCACACACATACTTTTTCACGAGGTAGCCTCAGTCTGAAGCCTAGCCTCCGGTCCAGAGGAGTCCAGATTATTATTTCTGTGGTAATAGGGTTGCTGCCCCAGCCCCACTGACTATGATGAAGGACTGGGGTTTGTGTGCCAGCAGCTGGGAAATTACAACCTAACAAGCTCTGACTCAGCACGGCTTCTAACGAGTCACTCATTAGGGGGGAGCAATGCGGGGACAGTTAGTTTCTCCCTTTCTTTAAGGCTATGCAGTGTGAATTATAATCTGTGCAACATTGCAGTAATTTCAAGGGGAGAGTTGATTGGAGTGTTGTGGGTCCTGCTCTTGCGTCTCTATGCCCCCGTGTGCGTGTGTATAATGCAGTGGCGTAGCATGTATGGCAGTGAGTAATGAGGCTGGCGGTGCTGTCTCAGCAATTTTTCTGCACACACAGGTGCTCCAGACAGGTACAGCGGGGCGCTTTTAACTCCTTCCGTGCCGAGGAGTGCACTGTATAACACAGCAGAGCTCCCTCTCCCTGTTTGGGTCTCAGCCTCCAAACACACAAATAAATCAATCTCTTACCTCCTCCAATCAGACACAAGCACATCTCCTTCCCTCCAATCTCTCCCCCAATCAGAACCATTTCACCTGCAGCGTCCATGACTATAAAACAGCCAACAGCGCTGAATTCAGACATACTGAAATCAGCTCAGCTTAATGAGAAATGTGTAGCCTAAAGTCTTCCTGTGTGCATACATGCTTGTCCTGTGTTAAACGTGTTGATCCAGTGTGAAACGCTGTTGACTGCGTGTCCCTGGATTTTCTCTGCAGGGTAAGAGCGCGGAGAAGGTCGGCTTCTTCCCAGTGAACTTTGTGCAGAGAGTGCAGCCGGGGGAGAGGGTGTGGAAAGCCAGCCATTCCTACCAGGGCAGGAGAGAGCTGGGGCAGATGAGTGTGAAAGAGTGCCAGGTGAGAGGGAGGGGAGTTTGGGGGGAGGTTGGAGAGGGTGATGGTTGGCTAGCCTCTGTGTGTATCTCTACCACACTCTGCCTCCTCTCCTCAGATCTGCGTTGGGAAGGGCGAGGACAGTGAAGGCTTTCTGAAGGTGAGCAGTGGTAAGAAGAGGGGTCTGGTACCCACAGACTTGCTGGAGGAGATCTGAGACGCACCCCCAAACCAAGCTACACCCCGATAGTGCACAACCCCCCTGCTCCCCACAACTGGAGCTGCAAGAGACCAGAGGGGGCTGAACCCCTAAACTGACCAGCACCCCAACACCGGAATCACTGAGCTGCCCCGGAACCTTCCCACTAACCCAGATGGGCCTTGCAGATGAGCCCTTCGGACAACTTGCACCACCTTCTTTTCCATTCTCTTCCTTTTTTCCTTTGAAATGAAATCTGTTCCCTTTCTCATCACTGCAGCTATCGCTCAGGGCAGAGAACTTAATGACTTAAAAAATAAATAAATAAATACGTGTAATGAAGCACAATGAAAGCATAGGGAAGCATTGTAAAGCACAGAAAGGTCTGGTAAAGCACAGGGAAGCATTGTAAAGCACAGAGAAGCTGCCAAAAAGATCCAGGATTTGAACTGGGGACCTCCTGGTTACAAGCCCTTTTCTTGTGTGTGTGTGTGTGTAAAATGCAGAAAACATTACCTGTATATGCATGAAAGCAATTGATGATGCTGAGAAAAACTACAAATAACTAATAAAGTTCCTAGTTTAATGTCTTGTGCGGTGTGTGTTTCAAAATGTTTTTTATAACTTCAAATGCTCTGCACCAGACGGTACCGCACTGCGCTGCTCTGCACCGGATGGTACTGGCACTTCTTTATATTAACACACATTGGTCATGCATGTGTCTACTGAAGAAATTAGATTTGATGAGCAGCTTAACCCAGAACCATCAAAATAAAATAAAAAAAGAGCAGGTAACTGCAATATGAAGCACCCGGAAAGACTACGAACACATTAAAAAAAAAACAGCCATCCTTAGATCGCCTTGGGACCCAATCAGACCCTGCACTGCAGTCCTGACAGAGGTATATTCAAACAGAGGCACCATCCATCAAACAGCCACATTGGGAGCACTTCTATTCTAAATAAAAAAAATAAAACTAGGTGCTATGTCCTGAGAGGAGAGGATTTGGGCATCAGTTTATTATTATGGAGAGTGTTCAGCTGTGCATGATGAGAGTCGTCTGCTGTCAATCTCAGCATCATTGCTGCAGAGAACTGACTGTATGAAACTCGTCACAGTCATAACTTGTTATGTCCAGTCGACCCTGTGTCTTATAACAGTTTCAAAATGAAAGACATTCATTTACATTTCAAAAGCACAATTGTACATGAAAGACCCACACACACAATTAACTTTCCTCCTGGGACCTTATTAACACACAGAGTGTGCACACACACACCTCTCTCTCTCCCTCTGTCCCTCCTCAAGTTCGCTCCCAATTATTAATAGACATGCTTTACCTTAACCTCCCTCTCTCCTTTCTTTTCTTATCCCTCTTTCCATCTGTCTCCCTCCTTTCTAGCATGTCCTATTTTCTTCCATGTCCAGATCAATGTGTTCACCTCACAGCCCCTCCCTGCAGTCTCTCTTCTCCAGTCCCAGCTCCCCTGCGCTCCAGAACCTGTCTGACAGCAGGCTGCTGTGTCCTGATGTGAGGAGGGGCCCCTAGCTGTGCCTCCCAAAGGCCAGACAGGCCTCCAGTGAAAAAATAACAACAAACAGAAATGTTATTCGGTCGACATAAAAGAAATACAACGTATTGGACCTTGCTTGTGTGATCCAAGTTAGTATTATGTACCATCATCCGCGTTACACATTCAATGCTAAAAAAACTTTATAAATTCAATATGACAAATGTTGGACTCCCATCTGGTAAAGGCGCTCCGCGTGGAGTGCAGGATGTGTCCTACAGCCTGGACATCGCCGGTTAGAGTCCAGGCTGACCGTGGACGGGAGCACCAAGGGGGCGGCGCACAACTGGTCAAGCGTCGCCCGGGGGGAAGGTTTAGGTCAGCCAGGGTGCCCTCGGCTCACTGCGCACCAGCGACCCCTGTGGTCTGGCCGGAGCCTGCGGGCTTGCCTGTAAGCTGCCCAGAGCTGCGTTGTCCTCCGACGCTGTAGCTCTGAGGTGGCTGCAGGGTGAGTCTGCAGTGTGTAAAGAAGTGGATGGCTGTTGGCACACGCTTCGGAGGACAGCAAGCTCTACGCCGTATTATTAAAAGGGGAAACCTCTTCCTCATCACTGTTTAAATAAAGTATCCTTTAATCAACAGCTCCATCAGTTTACTGATTTAACTATTTGTGTTAATCCATCTTTTATTTTTACAACAAATGCAATACATTTCATGTAAAAAAAAAAAAGTTTATAAAAATCTTGTGTAGTAACCCGTTGCCATTGATTACCATTGTGATGTCATGATTGATATTCCTCCTGCTGAACAAACAGCTTCTTTGCCTTGGAGTTGTAATGGAAAGAATAATCAACCCTGCTGCTGCCCTGTTCGGTGCTGCTCCCTGAGCTCGGCTCTCCTGCAAGTGCAGCTATGCCATTAACAAGGTCATATTCATCCTTCAGAAAAAAAGATACATTCTGCAGAAATGTTGCAGCGGAGAGAAGCAGCAGCTCTCCGCCTGTCCCAGTAGGTCTCTGCGTTTCCCTCAGCTCCCAGTTTGTCTCTGTGTCTCCAGGGACAACACAGCATGGAGGCACACACACAATGAGAGAGCGCGAATGGCAATAATAAAATCTATATTCGCTTCTGTACAGAAGGTGTTTTATTTTATTTTTAATCCTGACAGCTTTTTTTTTCTCATTATAGAAACACAGAGGAATGACTCAGACAGACGGATTCCTGGAAAAGTGTCAGAGGCGGTCTGAAACAACAATGAACTGAAATGAATTAAACATACGGCCGCACCTCTGTGCTCCATCTGGAAACAGATTGAGAGGGATAGAGAGGAATGGAGCAAGAGGGGGGGTGGAGACCCACCTCTAACACAATGGACCACTGGGGGGGGGGGGGGGTGGAGTGTGGTGGTGGTGGGGGGGGGGTTAAAGGAAGCAGGTTGGCATCACTACAAATCACACTATCCAAGATTACTCTCCTTTATTAGGGCAGCTATTCCTGACAAAGGCTGCGGGCTATATATATACCCAGACTGGATGTATACAGCTGACAGGTTGGCTGCTAACCCATTTTCCTCGCCAGTTTTTCAGCTTAGCAGAATGAAGCCTAGCCTCGTGCTTTCTCCAGCTCGCACCCCCGCTTGGCCCCTCTCAACGATTTCTGCTGAAGGGTTCAATCTGAAGAAAGAGCAGTTCCATAAACATTTTGGATTGAAACTCACACACTCGACCTGCTGCTGCACCCAGTCCTGGGGCTCAGAACTCCCCTCAATGAAGTCTATTATTATTATTAATATTGTTATTAATATTCAAATGATCAGGAGTCAGGAGTTTGAGCAGGGTTAGAAACTCACACTAGCCCTGCTGCTGCTGCTGCACCCAGTCCTGGGGTTCAGAGCTCCCCTCAATGAAGTCTATTATTATTAATAATATTCAAATGATCATGAGCCAGGAGTTTGAGCTGGGTTAGAAACTCACACTCCCCCTGCTGCTGCTGCACCCAGTCCTGTATTTCTGAACCCTTGTTCATGTCTATTACTGAAATAACCAGGTAGGTGCTAGGAGTTTGAACAATAAAAAATTTGTATAAAATCAACAGTTTATGAGATAACATGCAAACACAATCCGAAATGTCCTTTCGATGCTGAAAGTCTGTGATACAAGTTTGAAGGAGACAGTTATATTAAAGAATGACAGACAAGCAGGCAGACACTATCAGTCCATAAGAGTCGGCATTTTTAACCCTGATCAAACCTGCCCCGAATGACAGTTGAAACATGTGAAGCGAATGCATAATGTCTGTGTGTCTGTTAGTCAGTGCTTGGAGAGATGTCAGTCTACACACTGTAATGCATTTATAAAAAACGCAAGACAATGAAGCACGGTACAAAAAAACAGAACATGTTGTAAAGGTTCTCAGGAGCAGAACATGAAGAGTAACCTCTCTCAGGAAACAGCCTGAGCAAGTCAATTACACAGACTTGGACCTGACATCTCAGAAAAAAGACAATCAACTGAGACAAAAAGAAAGAAAAAAACATAAAAATAGATATTTTCTTTTAACCTGACAAAATAACAAGACCTTTTGAATACCAAAGTCAGAGTCTTTCATACCTCTCCAGCTACCCCAGCTCCCTCCTTTCTTTACACAATTGAGTGGGTTTCCATACTCCTCTAATCAGTACTTTCTGTTTTCTACATGTTAACCACTTCCTAATCCATGGGCATGTATTTCCTTGAATCCCTACTGCGTTCAGTTTGAGAATTACTCTTTTATGCGGGACTTTGTCAAAAGCTTTCTGGAAATCTAAATGAACCATGTCATATGCTTTGCAATACTCTATTGTCGATGTTGTATCCTTGCACAAAGCCTCGCTCAATTAAAGCTGCTGCTTTGGCTGGCTGCGCTTTGCAGCCTCAGCCTAATAAAACAATATAAATAATTACACACTGTGTTCACACTGGGGAGGGACATGTTATGCAAGGAAAACGTTAGCGATCACAGGAGGATCACACAGGACATGAAGGCAAAGTCACTGAGCGGCAACGAGGCCTGAACCAGGAAAAGAGGGGCATTTGTTTTTTAAAGCTGCACGTCGGTTCTGCGCTGAAATACCATGGCAGAGGTCAGCCTGCCCCTGCGTGGTCACACCGCTTCAACAGGGGAAAGGAGATTGGCTTGCCGGTTTGTGTACATTAGCCAAGGCAGTTTTCAGCTGCAGCGGTCGCACGAGCTTGCACCTACATTAGCAAGGGGTTCTGTGCACGGATGTTAATGCTTTTTAATTGTTGGTCTGAGAAAAAAAGCAACAGACAAGAGTAAGGCAGGCTAACATACTGTGCAACCTCATTGTGAACAGCTTGCATTTCCCAGACTCTGCGGTTTACAGCTATGGCCAGAAGTTGTGCAGCACCCTATAGAATGAACTAATTTTGCTTCATAAAGTCGAATGAAACCTGCTGAATAATGTTACGTTGACATATTCAATTACATACCGCTTTGTAGTTTTCCATATACATTACTCCACAATATTGAGAGAAGTGAATTGTAGCAGAGTTCTTATACAGGGCCCACTATTGTACATGTGCAGCATACGATATACAGAGCTGGGGGAAAGGTGCCACCTACTGAAACGAGCAGGTAACTGCATGTTCATTCAGACAGCCTAGCTGTGGGCAATGCGAGAGGGAAAGAGGGGGGATGAGACAGGAGTGGCAGCACCAGTCCTTTCGGATTAATTAGAATTTTTTATATCAGCTTAAAGTCTTAAATGAGGACATCTGGAAGACTCAAATGCAGGATGACCTTTGTGCAAAGGGTTTTGTTGTTGTTGTTATAGCTATTATTAATATTTCATGCATAAAAGGGTTACATTCTATCAGAGCTTGATTTTCAAATATGCAAGGCAAGACTTAGGCCAAGCGAGGCAGACACTACTGTAAATCTGCATGGCTTTATCAAGGTCTTCATACCCTGTTAGTGTCTTAAACTTAAGGGTGGTGGGGATGCGTGAATGCTGTTTGCCATCACACCTCTGTGCAGTATCGAGGGGCACTACCACAGCGCCCCTATTGCCCCTACCTCGTAATAGCAGTCCTTGACCCCGTGGCTGTATTTAATGTCCCGCGTTACAGATTCCTGGCTGCAACTCAAGTAGGTACACCTAAGAACAGAAAGCACAGGAGCCGTTAGGTTATCCATTTAATTCAGTTTAACTGCGAAAGGCTGACACTGCGCTGGGTCTCCGGCGTTAATGATACAGTGAGCAGTGAAATGCGAGTTTCAGTACAGGGCAGAGTCGACAGCCAGGCGCCCGTTACCCTTCAGGGCAGACAAGACAGAAATTGTAATCGAGACAATAGTTTCACAGAAGCGGCTGTGGATAGATACTGTAATCGTGCCAGAAAGCGTCACGTCTCGTCTGGTTGCTATTTGTCTAAAGGTGATTTGCTGTAATGGTCTTTGGCGTGTTGTATGTTAACGAGTTTACAATGTATTCAATACAAATAAACCGTCCCGCACACGAAAGGACACGCAGTACAACCTCACACAAATGCGCCAAGCAACAGGAACAGCTGCAGGACATTTCGGCAATATACACTGGAAATCCTAACATACACCTGTTCCCCAGCACGAATATCAACGCAGTTTTGTGTTAAAAATACGAAGCGAAGTAAATATATAGTATATATATATATATATATATATATGTGTGTGTGTGTGTGTGTGACACAATTGATAATGTCCACATTATTTTTTTTTAAATATAAATTAGTGAGATAGCCTAATCACTGAAATTTATAATCTTAAAATATAATTATAATGATGTGTTACTAATAGATATTAGTCAATCCTATTTCACAATATATTTGTTTTACATCATTATTTACAGCACATTTTCTGATGCGATATTATATTTCTTACTTTATAATCCCAGCGAAGGCGCCTCCGGCAGCGCGAGCAGCTTTCTCAGGAGCGGGAGAGAGTGAAGACACGTCGCTCGAGACGGGGAGGAGATTCAAACCTGGCGGGCGAGCTGTTCGAACCCCTGCGCGAGCTCGCTGCGCTCCACCCGTGAAGCCCACGCGCAATGATGGCCCCGGGAAACACAAAATGCAAACAAATACTCAGCTTGGAAAAATAGACACTCATAGAAACATTATTAAAACAAAAAAATACAATATTTCTACTCATCATAAATAATAATAATCATTAAAACAACCTTTACCAGGTTAATTGGGTACCAATTTGCCACCAAAAATTCAACAAACATGAAAAGTCATGTGGGTGGGATTGCAGAGGTGAGACTGATTTTAATGTAATTATTTAATTACCCCTACTAGTGGATGTCAGACAGCAGCACCTGGAATCAAAACCTACAATCAGCAGTGTAGTTTAGAGGGGGTGCTACTTTAAGCACATCATGATAGAAACCACACTTGAATATATCAGTGATTAATTACAGCAAGATATTAAACGAAGGAAAGGATGGCAGGCTGAACAGGCCCAGTCACCCCGGCACTAACCTCCAGTGTGCCTAGTTCTCCATCAGCCTTTATTCCCACGTAAACGTGGGTTTTTCCCACAGTATCAGCTTCCCGCCTCAGCGCACACGAGCTGTCTGCTCAGGTGAGAATGTTTTTTAATCAAATTATTTAATTATTCTTGCTAGTGGCTGTCTGTGAATCTCCGCGATAACTAGCAATATGAAGGAAGTATATACTGTTACAAGATAATTGTGGAGAACCACACACTAAGCTTATTAATAACGTATTGCAACAGAGAATCACAAAATAAACAAGTATTAAAAAAATCCTATTTTTATTACAATAACATATCATTTGTAAAAACATACAAATTATATTGAACTATATTGAAAAAAAGACCAAAAAGAAAACATTAGTAACTTACAACAGTAAAATGATCAGAAACGTTTTAACTGAAACCTTTTGCAATTCACTTAAGTTGACTTAGATTTTTTTGTTGTTTCACCTCAATAATAACCATGAAGGCACTAGAGCCCAAATGCTGGCCTGCTTCACTTACTTTCTTCTAGTTTCAATAAGACTGATGAAGGCACTTGAGCCCAAACGCTGGCCTGCTTCACTCAGTTTCTTCTAGTTCCAGTAACACTGATTGAAGATTTTTACTGAAGCGTTTGTTAACTTGGCTACCATCACTTCTTACACGCTAGCCTTGTTGTTATTTCCTTATTTCCGTCAGCGCTCAACTCTAACACACACTGTTGTGCCGTGCCAGTGTCTGTACTGAGACTGGGGGACAGGCAGGCAGGCAGGCAGGTCTCAGGCGCTGGTCTCTTGGTGGCAGGTTACACGAGAAGTAACTGTTATTTAACTCATGGACTCGGCTTTCGCCAAGATGAGATATCAGAGCTGGAGCTGGAGGTGGAGGTGGAGGTGGAGCTGGAGCTGGAGGTGGGGACCGACCAACCAAGAAGTAGCTTCGCTGTAATATAAGATGTGCAATACAATCTTTCCCTTTGCCAGCTAACGTGGGTTTCCTACTGGCCCCGGTATGTTGACGGCTGAAGGGTAATGCAGGCTCCAGGGATCAACCCACAGAACCTGGCCCAGGTTGTGTCAGGCTGGCCCAGGTTGTGTCAGGCTGGCCCCCTCTCTCCTCTCCCTGCTGTCTCTGGCACTTCCTCAGCTGTATCCTCAGGACGCCCTGCCCGTGCAGCTCCAGCAGTTGGTAGAACTCAGCTGGCATGGCGTGGATGCTGGTCGGGGAGTGCTGGTCATCGTAGTAATGGTGACTCAGCGGGGAGCCGTCGGGACCGCGGTCAAAGGGCCAGAATCCATAGAGCCGGACTGAGCTGCAGAGCTCCAGCGCCAGGCTGGTGACCATGAGCCCGGTGCTGAGGCGGAGAGCCCGGAGCCCACGGGCCCTCCAGAACCTAGCCAGGCTGCCCAGGTACTGTGGGTTCAGAAAGACAGGCTGTGCCGGGGTCCCGAAGTCCTGCAGCGTGTAGAGGGCCCGCAGTGACAGCGGCGTGTTGCGCCCGTATGAGAAGGCGGGCAATGCCAGCAACGTGCCAATGCCATAGCGGGAAACACAGTCCGCAAAGGGTCTCCTCCGCTCAGACAGAGCAGCAAATCTGCAGGGATCAGAGACAACAGAGTCAGGAGGGCACGTTTCAGAGAGACACAACTATATCAGTACAGAAACTCTACCAAATAAATGCTGAATAAATTCAGTGACAAACATTTCAACCAGACACGTCATCGAAGACGTTGACAAAAGACTTGCAGTCATAACATTTAAGTTTCGTTTAGTCATTCTGAATTCTAGCACTGTTGAGTATTTTACAGTTTGGGTTAATTTGTAAGAGAGTGAAGACGATAATCACTTCGGCTAGAAGGCATACTAGCCAAAACTCTGGTCAACTTTGTCTACTTTTACCATAGTCTGCAGGAGAGAGTAGGAGAGGAGGGAGGGGAGAGCGGAGAGGAGGGATGAGAGAAAAGACGAGACAGGATCACAGGTGATTGACACTCACGGAGTCACGGCATCCCTGAATGTTACTGTAGCCCTGCCCTGTTTGAAGTATTACACCAAGCTCCTTGAGATGGCATCTCTGACTATATAGCTCAGAGACACAACCTGCTCCTGAGCTTGTGGTAGAGACTCACCTCTCCAGGAGGATGCTGGGATTGGCGGTGACCAGGTCCGTCTTGTTTCCCACGTCACTGTAAAACCTCCCCTCCACCGGGGGCAGATTACACCTGGGGGGAGGGAGGTATGTAGAGAGAGGGGAAGGGCAGAGAAAGGTGGGGGAGGAGAGAGAGAGACAGACACACACAGTCAGCACAGCTATTAAACCTGGAAGTTTTACTAGATTAAGAGTTTCTTTCTCTCTTCCTCAAGCAGACCTGACTACGAAGTCGGCCCGGTCGATCTCCTCTCCGCAGCCACTGCCCAATAGGATCCCACCGTTCCCGATCACCGCGCAGGAAGCAAAGGTGACGTTTCCGATGGGGGACTCCTGGGGGAAGGGAAAGGGTTCGGAATACTGAACGAGACAACAACACAACACAACAAACTGCAGCACTGTGAGTGAGCATCACCCTTAAAAATCTCCTGCAGGAAATGTACAGCAAAATGCAATAAAGCACAGTGTTAGCAAGGTAAAGCATAGGGAAGCATTGTAAAGCACAGAGAGGTCTGGTAAAGCATAGGGAAGCATTGTAAAGAACAGAGAGGTCTGGTAAAGCATAGGGAAGCATTGTAAAGCACAGAGAGGTCTGGTAAAGCATAGGGAAGCATTGTAAAGCACAGAGAGGTCTGGTAAAGCATAGGGAAGCATTGTAAAGCACAGAGAGGTCTGGTAAAGCATAGGGAAGCATTGTAAAGCACAGAGAGGTCTGGTAAAGCATAGGGAAGCATTGTAAAGAACAGAGAGGTCTGGTAAAGCATAGGGAAGCATTGTAAAGCACAGAGAGGTCTGGTAAAGCAAATAAAAAAATTGGTAAACTATGGTAAATGAATAGTATAAAAATGCAGAAAGCATGGGGGGAACTGAAATGTACTGTGGAAACCCTTTATGAAGGTCGTGCTCGCTCTAGCCTAAACAGAAGGATGCCCCTCTCCGTCTTGCCCTGCCCCTATATTAGACCTGGAGCAGTTACCGGCGTCAGCCTAAATACGGCATTCCTAATAAAACTGCATAACAAAGGGGAGAGCAGGGGAGAGTCAGGACTCTCACCTGGGGAAATGTGCTGAATATCTTTTGGTCGATCTCGATGTGTCTCTGTTTCTCCCCATCGTAAATCACCTTCGACCCGAGAGGCGTGTTCTCCTGGGTCATGACAGCCTCGGAGATGCCACGGCAGTCCCTCAACAACCCAGACCTAAAACACAGCGTGACTAAACACAGAGTCTGCATCCAGAGAGGTGAAGCACAGGGAAGCATGGTAAAGCACAGTGAGGTATGGTAAAGCATATTAATAAACATTGTAACTATGATAAATGGTAAATAGTAAACAATAGTAAATGCACAGCATAGCTTTGGGGAAATCAATGGGGGGGGGGGGACTACAAAACTGCAGTGCAAATTTACTGTGGTGAAATTCCATTGACTTTCCACTGACTGGTTGCAAAGCTTGTCAGTTATCAGGGGAAGGAGCTGGTTGGCTCCTGATAGGAAAGGCAGATCCCCCGGTGCAAATAAAGCTCATTGTCTCACCTGAGCTTCTGATAAGACTCCTCCTGTCTCTCCCACCCTCGCGCCTCTAACTGCAGCACTCTCCTCCTGATGGCGTCCTCCTCTCTAGCAGCAAAACAGTGACACAATCAAAGAACCAAATGCACACACAGAGAGGTTACCATCCTCTACTTGCTCAGCAGTCTGACGGTTTGATGTGCTTGTGCTGACCCATGTAGTCCCCATGCGTATCCAGTGCAGTGCTTTCCCAGACCTCTGTGTTAGTGACTGAGGTGTCGTCTTCCTACCTGCAGCTCTGACACACTGCTGTCGCTGCGCTCCTCTGGGTGGCGCTGTGGGGGCTCCTGAACCCCTTCTTCCTGTGGTGGTGCAAACACAAAGACCCAGGCTTTATTCACAGACTGTCTTCAGTGCTCTCCCATGCACTATGCAGTACTGTCCCCTGCTCTCCCCTGCACTGTGCAGGGCTCTCCCCCGCTCTCCCCTGCACTGTGCAGTGCTCTCCCCTGCTCTCCCCTGCACTGTGCAGTGCTCTCCCCTGCACTGTGCAGCGCTCTCCCCAGCTCTCCCCTGCACTGTGCAATGCTCTCCCCCACTCTCTCCCATACAGTGCAGTGCTCTCCCCTGCTCTCCCCTGCACTGTGCAATGCTCTCCCCCACTCTCTCCCACACTGTGCAGTGCTCTCCCCTGCTCTCCCACACTGTGCAGTGCTCTCCCCTGCTCTCCCCTGCACTGTGCAGTGCTCTCCCCTGCTCTCCCCTGCACTGTGCAGTGCTCTCCCCTGCTCTCCCCTGCACTGTGCAGGGCTCTCCCCTGCTCTCCCACACTGTGCAGTGCTCTCCCCTGCTCCCCTGCACTGTGCAGTGCTCTCCCCTGCTCCCCTGCACTGTGCAGTGCTCTCCCCTGCTCTCCCACACTGTGCAGTGCTCTCCCCTGCACTGTGCAATGCTCTCCCCCGCTCTCTCCCACACTGTGCAGTGCTCTCCCCTGCTCTCCCCTGCACTGTGCAGGGCTCTCCCCTGCTCTCCCACACTGTGCAGTGCTCTCCCACACTGTGCAGTTCTCTCCCCTGCTCCCCTGCACTGTGCAGTGCTCTCCCCTGCTCTCCCACACTGTGCAGTGCACTCCCCTGCTCCCCTGCACTGTGCAGTGCTCTCCCACACTGTGCAGTGTTCTCCCCTGCACTGTGTAGTGCTCTCCCCTGCTCTCCCACACTGTGCAGTGCTCTCCTGCTCCCCTGTACTGTGCAGTTCTCTCCCCCGCTCTCCCCTGCACTGTGCAGTGCTCTCCCCTGTTCCCCTGCAGTGCTTCTCAGTGGCTCGCTACCCCTATATCCTCTCGTCAGGTCAGTCCTGCTCACCTGTAGTGGAAGGTGATGTAGAGACTCGCCAGCACTGTCCCAGCAATGAAGATGCAGAGTCCAGCGCAGAACAACAGCTTCAACAGGGCCCTGTGCCGCAGCATCCTCCCTTCCTCCTCAGCGCCAGTCCTCCACTCCTCCCTCTCTCCGACCTTTTCTCTTTCTCAACTTACTCCCTTGTTTTCTCCTCTCCCCCTTTTGCCTCCTTCTTTCCTTTCTTTCTTTCTCTTGCTGTTCAGATACTCCCTCTGCCCAGCGGTTTTGTTTTGTTATTTTGTTTTGTTTATTTATGGGTTTGTATTTATTTCTTCTTCAGAGAGCCAACAGATTCTCCTGCCTTCCTCTCCCTACAGACCTCCAAATCTGTGCAGCTGCTTCCTCTCTCTCTCCCCACAGCAGGGTTGTGTTTCCAGTAACATGAGCCTCCAGGGCTAAATGACCAGCTGTCTACTTTAATTTAGGTGGAGGGAGGATCTGGTGGGGCTGGTATCCAATCACAGCAGGCTCAGGCTTTGGGCAAAGGCCATCAACCAATCATCACATCATCGAAACTCCTCCCCCAGCATTCCTTTTTGTTCTTTGTGTTTTTTTTGTTATTTTTAATCATCCTGAACTTCAGATTCCAATCATATCTGGTGATATTAGCTGTGGATGTGGAGTGATGTTGTGAGGGTGATATTAAAGGGGATTCCTTTTGAATTCTGCCACAGTAAATCTGCACAGTATTTTTGCAACCTCTGGAAACTTTTCTAAGGTATCAGGGGGCTGTGTGTTCAGATCTCTACCCAGCCTCTCCTCTCCCCGCTCAGCAGCCCTGCCAGGAACCCCGCAAACATGGAATCCAGACAAGCCCTTGAAAGGAGCCCTGAGGAGGGAGACAGGAATTCTTGCAATCCCACAGCAGCATGAGGATTGCTGTGGCCGTGTCCAGTTTCAAAATGTTAAAAAAAAAGGTTTCTCCCCCCAGGGCCGTGAAAGAAACGTTTGTGTACCTGCTTTTGGAGTCTCTTTTAGTTTTACTTGAACAACTGATGAAGCACTGGAGCCCAAACGTTGGTCTGCTTGACTCAGTCTCTTTTAACTGCTTTTCCAAGTCACGTAATATATTTTGTGTTTTTGCCAGACAGGATGTGCGGCGCCCATTTGCAGTTCGTGGAGTCTTGCTGCTCTTAATAACTACTGGGATGGGAGCGCCGTGGTCATGTGGAAAATAGCTAACTTCTTCAGGAAGGCAGGAGAAGTTAGTCCTGCAGTCATTTAAAAAGAAAAAAAAACAAACAGAATATTGACAATAACCCAGCTACCATTACAGTCTGATCTTCCTCAGTAAAAACAAAACTAATTCTATTTCTCTTTCTTCGCTGTACACAGGAAAGGGGGCAAAATTCAGATTCTAAACAAAGACAGTCTGCAGACAGCTTCCTCATTGTTTACATTGTTCCCTAAATCCAATCCGGGGAAGAAACAAAATAATTTCCCAAGAGAGCTTTTAAGAACTCAGCCACAAAAGAAGGAAATCTAAATTAAATCATGACTGGGCTGTTATTTTTAAATGGGGGGAACCTAAAACACATCAAGCAGAAACGAAACCCTTACTGTAAAAGTTTAACCCTTGATGGAACTACCCTAGAGCACATTCACATGGATCCCACCCGCTGCAGCACACCACACTCCCCATTTTAAGAGAAATGCTCCCACTGGCTTAATTTTTAAACAATTGAATTAATTTTAATTCTAAACATACTGCTGTTGTTGAAACACACACAAGAATAAAAACATTCTTCAAAATGGGCAAAATTCCCCCCATCTTGGACTCGTTTCAAGGGTAACAAATTCAGTGTATAAATCACCTTCACTCTGCAAAGAGCTATAAAGGTTTAGCGGGAGTTTGCAAACGAGCAGCAGCCCACGTGTAGAGTCCCCGTTACCACCACCAGAGGGAGACAGTCTGCCAGGCTGCAGCAGGGTTCATAGATAGGAAATGGATGCCTAGCTTCTAACAGATCACTCCACGCTAACCAGTTCAACCAGGACCAATCCAAAACAACTTGCCACCCCTTAATGAATTATAACACACACTAATTTATATATATATCAATACGACTGCGGCGCTTAAATGAGAGCAGCCTTTATTAATAGGATTTTCAAACACTGCAATTATTTTATTGCATGATTTATGATACTTTACAAGTACCGCGGTTGCTTATTTTCTGTAATACGTTAGCTTATCTCTCTGTAGCCACATGTGTGGCTAACCTGCTGTGACTACAGTACTTTTATTAGTGACAGTTACTGACAGCCTATTAGGTGGGAGTTGGGAGGTCAGTGGAGTACTGTACCAGCGAATCAGGAGTGTGTATTGGTTAAGGGGCGGGACAATGCTGGTGTGGCAGTTAAAGCCAAGATTGTGACGTTGATATTTTTCTACACCAAAAATTACTTCAGAATATCATTTGATTTCTGTAAAAGCTATAGTATATCTGACTCAGTTATTTTTTCTCTCACTGTAACTTGCTTCTTTGTAATTTCTCTGCAAGAGAAAGCGAAAGTAAATCTTCTCATAGATAGTAAGCACATTGAATTGTAATTCCCCTACAAATAAAAACAACTAAAAACAAAACCGGTTGTAAGAGTTTCAGAAGGGCTGCTGGTCTGTATGGAGTTTATCTTGCATTTTCCATCGAAACTGCACTACCAGAAAATAAACTGTGAATTAGTTTAATGTACGTGCTAGATTGAGGTTACTATGTGCGTGTGCGCATTAGTTTGTAATGTATGTGCTAGATTGAGGTTACTATGTATTAGTTTGTAATGTACGTGCTAGATTGAGGTTACTATGTGTGTGTGCATTAGTTTGTTATGTACGTGCTAGATTGAGGTTACTATGTGTGTGTGCGCATTAGTTTGTAATGTACGTGCTAGATTGAGGTTACTATGTGTGTGTGCATTAGTTTGTTATGTACGTGCTAGATTGAGGTTACTATGTGTGTGTGTGCTAGATTAGTTTACTAATGTACGTGCTAGATTGAGGTTACTATGTGTGTGCGCGCATTAGTTTGTAATGTATGTGCTAGATTGAGGTTACTATGTGTGTGTGCGCATTAGTTTGTAATGTACGTGCTAGATTGAGGTTACTATGTGTGTGTGCGCATTAGTTTGTAATGTACGTGCTAGATTGAGGTTACTATGTGTGTGTGCGCATTAGTTTGTAATGTATGTGCTAGATTGAGATTACTATGTATGTGTGCATTAGTTTGTAATGTACGTGCTAGATTGAGGTTACTATGTGTGTGTGCGAGTTAGTCGTCAAACATTACATACACGATCTAACTCCAATGATACATGCGATACAATGTACGATAGGTGTATTGAGTTGCTAGATTATGTATGTATGTGCTAGATTGAGGTTACTATGTGTGTGCATTAGTTTGTAATGTATGTGCTAGATTGAGAATATTATGTGTGCATTAGTTTGTAATGTTCGTGCTAGATTGAGGCTCCCCTCTCTTCGGGGGAGTTACATGGAGTCACTGTTTATTTGTTTACTCTGTGGTTTCTGTTTTGTTTCTTTGATAGCAGCGTTTATTTGTTTACTCTGTATGGTTTCTGTTTTGTTTCTTTATTGATTGCAGTGTTTATTCGAGGGCGACGTCAAATTCAAGCAATACAGTAAATAAAGAACAAAGTTTACAAAACGAGGCAAGGCCATTCGGCCATCTTGCTCTCTTTAAACCCACAAGTTTTCATCATTGAAACAAACAGTTTGTTGAAATGTTGCTCCAATACTCAATCCACCTCTCACCCACAGAGAGACAGGCGATTGCCACACTGAGCTGGTGCTTGGATGTGTGCCCAGGATGGGGGGCTGGGGGGGGTGCAATGAGACACAGACACACAGGCTTGTCTTTCTGTACTCTTTATTGTGGCAGGCAGGTGGGTGGGCGGAGGACAGGCGTTTATTTCTTGGTGTCGTCCTCCTTGGACAGAGTCTTGATGATCTCCTCCTTCCTAGCAGCCAGGCGCTCCTCACGGCGTCGCCGGGCTTCCTTAGTCTTGGACCTGCGTGCCTCGGCCTGGTCACTGAAAGAGACAGACACAGCGGGTGAGGGGAGCACCAACGAGAGGAAACTATGACAACTCAAAAATCACTGCCTGGCCTTGAACCTGCTGCTGCTGCTGTTCAATTCCTTAATACTCGTCAATACTCCCCTGCCCCTCAAACAGCACAATGCAGGCGTTCGTACTGCCCAGGTCTGACCATGCTGCTGTTCAGTTTATCAGAGCTGAGCAGGAGTACACCCTGCCCAGGTCTGACCGTGCTGCTGCTGAATTTATTTCAGAGCAGACAGCAAGGAGAGAGGCACTGGCAGTCTTATCCTTCTCCTGCTTCACAAGTCCGAGACCCGAGACACGGATGCCCCAGGCTGGCTATGGTTGGCTGAAACTGCAATTAAAATGCTATCTTCAATTACAATTAAAAAAGAAAAAAAAAGACAATTATACGAAGAGATAAATAATAGAAATCAATCCACATGAACATGGTCACTCTAAACAGAGACATGGTTCTACAATCAGGACGCGACTCACGACAGGAGCTTCTTGCGAGCCTTGTCTGCCTTCAGCTTGTGGATGTGCTCCATCAGGATGCGCTTGTTCTTGAAGACGTTTCCCTTCACCTTCAGATACAGGCTGTGGTACCTGCGGGGAGAGGGGTGGTCAGGAGGGAATCTCTTGTATCAGCCGCTCTGCCGTGACCCGGCGCTTGCTTACATGTGTCGGTCGATCTTCTTGGACTCGCGGTACCGGCGCAGCAGACGGCGCAGGATTCTCATGCGGCGCATCCAGCACAGCTTCTCCGGCATGCGGGCGTTCGCAGTACCCTTCCTCTTACCTAAAGGGATGGAGATTAGCATACAGGGTCTGTTGGTACCTAGTCATGCTGAATCACTGGGATCCTTCAAGACCCGACGACAAAGTTCTGAGATCAATCAGCTGCTCGGACCTGGACGAGCTCCGATGGGCTGAACGAACTCCTCTCGCTCAGGCAAACACTTCATGTTGTGAATTGCCCAACACTGCGATACTCTGTGCACACGTTCCCTTGATCTTATTACACACGCACATTCAGAGCTGCAAGAGACCGCGTGCATTTTTTTTACTTTTTTAAAAAATTTTAAGCCATTTTAGACCAATATTCAGTTTAAAATATACAATATATATTCCAAAACGTCAGATTTAAAGTTCAAATCAAAAAGCGACAGACTGCTTCCTATGTTAACACCAATACATGCCACAGTAAAAATCTATTCTAGAATTTTTCTATGTGCTCCAAGTAGCCTGTCAAATCTCACCCAGCCTAATCCTCACTGAAACTCAATCACGGTGTAAAAGGACGGGCTGATGGGCTTTGAATTACTTAGAAAGTTATTTCAAACCAAACAAACGATGTATATCATGATCAGATGCTTTTATCCAAAGAGAAGGAGACTCAGGTGTGAACTACACATCGCTGCTGCAGAGTCACTTCTAATAGGACCTCACTTGTTTCACCTCACGTCCAAAGGAGCACAAGGAGGTTCAGTGGCTTGCTCAGGGTATGAAGCCCCTTGTTTTTACTCAATGCCGCTCACTGCACCCCTGGTACTCACCGATGCCCATGTGCCGGCCCTTGCGGCGCGCCAGCGTGTTCTTCCTGCAGCGAGCGCGCGAGTGCACCGTCACCGGCTTGCGGATGATCAGACCGTCCTTCACCAGCTTGCGGATCTGCTGGCCTGAAGAGAGCGACAGAGAGAGAAACTTCAACAAACAGTAATGCTGCAAACTAGGAAAGGTTGCGTGTGTAAAAAAAGGGATGAAAGGGAGAATCTGGGGGCCCCTTCAAGTACTACTGTGCATCCGGTTTTAGAGGCTGTGAACTGGTAACATGTGGTCTCGAATGGAACTGTGCGCTGAACTGAACCGGTTCCCCCTGGTACATGAGCTGTGAACGAACCGATTCTCAGCACAGCGTGAAGAAGCCTCCCCTGGGAGTCTGGAGGGTTACTGTTCAGAGGAGTTGCTCATGCATCCTTAAGCGAGGAACAGTATTGAACTACCCCAGTACTCTGGAGTTGTCGATCTCTTTGGGTTAGGTGTGCAGGGGGAGGGGTGGTACTCACAGGAGTTAATCTCATTGGGTTAGGTGTGCAGGGGGAGGGGTGGTACTCACAGGAGTTGATCTCATTGGGTTAGGGGTGCAGGGGGAGGGGTGGTACTCACAGGAGTTAATCTCATTGGGTTAGGGGTGCAGGGGAGGGGTGGTACTCACAGGAGTTGATCTCATTGGGTTAGGGGTGCAGGGGGAGGGGTGGTACTCACAGGAGTTGATCTCATTGGGTTAGGGGTGCAGGGGGAGGGGTGGTACTCACAGGAGTTGATCTCTTTGGGTTAGGGGTGCAGGGGGAGGGGTGGTACTCACAGGAGTTGATCTCAGTGGGTTAGGGGTGCAGGGGGAGGGGTGGTACTCACAGGAGTTGATCTCATTGGGTTAGGTGTGCAGGGGGAGGGGTGGTACTCACAGGAGTTGATCTCATTGGGTTAGGGGTGCAGGGGGAGGGGTGGTACTCACAGGAGTTGATCTCTTTTTGTTAGGGGTGCAGGGGAGGGGTGGTACTCACGGGAGTTGGCGTTGGCGATCTCATTGGTCTCGTTGGGGTCAAGCCACACCTTCTTTTTGCCACATCGGAGGACACTCGATGCCAACCGCTTCTGAAGCCTGAGCCAGGAAAAAAAATTTAGAAACAGTTCCACTATTTTAATACTTGCAAGAAAGCAGATTTACCGTTCAAGTGAACTACAGATTTCAAACCCAACCAGGTCTGAATCATTGCCGAGTTCCCCAGCCGGTGCACAGGAACCTGGGGCGGTGTATTCTGTGGGAAGGGCCTGAACTGGTCATAATAAAAGCCAGTATTGTGAAAAAAAGAGACAACTTTCTCACCAGTAACTTACCACCCTAGAGCAAACCACAATCTACTTCAATTACTCAGAATTCACCCCACAAGTCTGTCCTCTGAACTAAAATACAAATTAAAGAATTCTATTGGAGCACAAGGCAGGTCAGCTCTCAGTGGGACTCGTGGCACATCAAACACATTTCTCATGCGCAACATTTACTGTTTATAATAAATGAGTTTGTAAACTGGCAGTTAACGTAAAACTACAATTGGATTAAAAAAATGCGATTATATACATAGATAGATATATAATCATACGTCACTGCTAAGAATATTTTGCTT
The DNA here is from genome assembly GCF_017654505.1 of Polyodon spathula. NCBI lineage: Eukaryota > Metazoa > Chordata > Actinopteri > Acipenseriformes > Polyodontidae > Polyodon > Polyodon spathula. The sequence continues at coordinate 685,824 of NC_054561.1, forward strand.
AACCTAGCGCAATTTCATTTTCAAGATGACAAGCCTTATATACAAAATAAAAAGCAAATAAATTAATTAAAAAAAAAAAAAACATGCGGCCTACAAGTTATTTTCTATTTATTTATATTTTGCAACGTGTCGTGCACCCGATACTCGGCAAATTAGTACCGAAATACAGGAAGAAATAAAGTAAACATTACCCGTTCCGTGGGATAGCAACAAGGGGCGGGACGCCGCCTTAAAAAGCAGCATTTACTACAAAAACATGAACCGTGTATTCCGCCGCCGCGCTTACTCCCGGAATGCAGGAGACCACGTGTGTGCTTGGGTGAACGTACCGGGGAACCCCACCCTCACACCGGGGAGCCCAACCCTCAGCACAGCAGAAGAAACTGCGCTCTTAAAACATTGCCCCAGATGCGAACTGCCTTCCACATCGATCTCAAAGAGCAAGCCGCCTCCACAGCGCCATGCGAGAGGAGAGCTGCGTGACGCACCTCCACCGAACACGCACTGCGCTAACGCTGCACTCAAACACAACGTTTCCACTTAAAAACACAGTCTCCCGGCGGAGAGCAGCGCCCAGGAGCACCGACCGCCCGCCCCAAC